>NW_028162748.1:0-96096 GCF_964263955.1 Coregonus lavaretus | reverse complement strand
GGATGAGAGGGAGAGTGGGAAGAGAGGGAGAGGGATGAGAGGGAGTGAGGGATGAGAGGGAGAGGGGGATGAGAGGGAGTGAGGGATGAGAGGGAGAGGGGGATGAGAGGGAGTGAGGGATGAGAGGGAGTGAGGGATGAGAGGGAGAGGGGAAGAGAGGGAGTGAGGGATGAGAGGGAGTGAGGGATGAGAGGGAGAGGGGGAAGAGAGGGAGAGGGGAAGAGAGGGAGAGGGATGAGAGGGAGTGAGGGAAGAGAGGGAGAGGGGGATGAGAGGGAGTGAGGGATGAGAGGGAGAGGGGGATGAGATGGAGAGGGGGATGAGAGGGGGATGAGAGGGAGTGAGGGATGAGAGGGAGAGGGGAATGAGAGGGAGAGGGAGAGGGGGAAGAGAGGGAGAGGGGGGATGAGAGGGAGTGAGGGATGAGAGGGAGAGGGGGAAGAGAGGGAGAGGGGGATTAGAGGTAGAGGGATGAGAGGGAGTGAGGGATGAGAGGGAGTGAGGTATGAGAGGGAACGGGGAAGAGAGGGAGAGGGGGGAGAGAGGGAGAGGGATGAGAGGGAGTGAGGGACAGAGAGGGAGAGGGGGATGAGAGGGAGTGAGGGATGAGAGGGAGTGATGGATGAGAGGGAGAGGGGGATGAGAGGGAGAGGGGGATGAGAGGGAGTGAGGGATGAGAGGGAGTGAGGGATGAGAGGGAGAGGGGGGTGAGAGGGGTAGGGGGGTGAGAGGGAGTGAGGGATGAGAGGGAGTGAGGGATGAGAGGGAGAGGGGGAAGAGAGGGAGAGGGATGAGAGGGAGTGAGGGATGAGAGGGCGTGAGGGATGAGAGGGATTGAGGGATGAGAGGGAGAGGGGGATGAGAGCAATATTAAGCTCCACAGGGACACTATTTGTGAAAGTATAAACACTTTAAATGCTCTGAAATAGTGTCAACTTCACAGTTTGTAGATTGGCAAACATAAACCTCCCAACACCTCTGTCATGTTGAGTTTCCCACACAGAGCCCTTCCCTTGAACACTGTCACTTCACTGCCTGTCACTCATCTGATTCAGAGAGACATTCAAGGCTGTTGATCTAGGACACATTCTCTCCAAAACACACCCACACTAAAATCTCAATGCACAATTCTGTGGACAATCACTCCGAACAAGGTCTCACCAAAACAATTGAATTGGAAGCCAACTCCATAGCACTAACGTTACCATGCAGAAGAGCAAAGATCAACTTGAACTCAGTTTGCTCTACTCAAGCTTACTCCAGAAGTATCATCATTTGTCTCTTATGAACAGTCTGGAGAGAAATCTAATCTGATTCAATTTGTACTGGCATAGAAAAGGGTAGTACTGTACGGATATAACTGTTCAATAATGCCAGCCTATTTTAAATGAATTCAAGCTAATCCAATACCTCACAAAGTCATGAATGGACTCTGCTTCATCAAATGATCCTTGTCCAGTGTCTAAGTGTTCCATCAGGCAGAACTAAATGTCCCTGTTCATGAGCCCTCACTCTTTCTATTGAGACTGGCCTACACAGTACACTATGCTCAACTCTCCTAGGCTCTCCAGTCTCCACTGAACAACAGCAGACAGGCTGAGATGATAGTATGACAAACTGTGATTAGGATGTTTGTGATCAGGATCTAGGTTGTCTCTGTTACTCAGGGCCATTCTACAGTGTCAGACTGAAATAATGGCTCTGACAGTGGGAACACTGTAATCCCTCTCTCTAATGGTGTGACGGAGGGGAATGAGACTGATGATGGGGAATGGAAAAAACGTCCCACTCCTCATTCTCCACTCAAACACTATTCTAAAGTCTAATCTGTCTCCATTCACTGGGGTCTGTACGGCAGGTAGGGCGGCAGGTAGCCTAGCAGTTAGCGCATTGGGCCATTAACCGAAAGGTTGCTGGTTCAAATACCCGAGCCGATATGGTGAAAAATCTGTCAATGTGCCCTTGATCAAGGCACTTAACCCTAATTTGCTCCAGGGGCACCATACTACTATGGCTGACCCTGTAAAACAACACATTTCACTGCACCTATCCGGTGTATGTGACAATAAAACATATATATATATTTTAAAGTCCATTATAAGACAGTATACTTGTCTGCTGGTGTGAGAGCCAAGGCTTAAAAGTCCTTCACAGTCAACTGGCATTCTGGAAAATGACAGGAACTTATCCTGCACTACATCTCCTCAGTTTAATTTCACACCTAGGCAGCAGCCCTTTAAAACAGTCAAGCATGACCTGGGTGCTGCCCCAAGGCTTTCTCAGCTGACACTGCACTGAATCAAATATGCGCTACATGGGACGTTTTCTATCTCAGCTCGACATGTGAGCGGATTACACGGTGAAGACAGGCATGAAATGAAACAACTCACTTGCAATAAATATGTGAATATATTACTAAAAGGCTTCTGGAAAATTGCACATGCATATCAAAATGACAGCGAGGGGAAAGCACACAGAATGTGATGACAGAGTGTAGTTTTGTGTGTAGGAGTAGCAGGCTAAGTGGAGTTGTGATGATGATGCAGACAGTGCAGTGGATCAGTGTGTCGGAGGGAGCAGAGTGATGTTAAGAGGATCCTGTAACAATAACAAAGCGTTTTCCCCATCCCTGATTGGGTAAAAAGCTGAGGGATTGGGATGGAGAAATGTAACAACTCTCAGAATCACAGATAGAGCTATGAATGCAAGGACTGACCATCTATGATATAAAAATTATAGTTTTAACCGTGTTTTGAAGCTATAGTGTTTGTTTACATTTACTCTGTTTACAAACATTGGAATGAAACAAGCTTATATTTTGGGTTCTGATGGGGTACGACAGTTGAACTAAGCTCATGAGGCACTTATAAGTTATATTCTTCAAGAATCAATGGGTACATATAATTAATTCAGAAGTCCAAAGCAACTGCAGATTGACCCTTCAAGCCACGTGTCATACTCATTCCACGGAGGGCAGAGTGTCTGGGGGTTTTCGCTCCTCCCTTGTACAGTCGTGGTCAAACGTTTTGAGAATGTCACATGTATTGGTCTTCACAAAGTTTGCTGCTTCAGTGTTTTTAGATATTTTTGTCAGATGTTACTATGGTATACTGAAGTATAATTACAAGCATTCCAGAAATGTCAAAGGCTTTTATTGACAATTACATTAAGTTTATGCAAAGAGTCAATATTTGCAGTGTTGACCCTTCTTTTTCAAGACATCTGCAATCTGCCCTGGCATGCTGTCAGTTAACTTCTGGGCCACATCCTGACTGATGGCAGCCCATTCTTGCATAATCAATGCTTGGAGTTTGTCAGAATTTGTGGGTTTTTGTTTGTCCACCCGCCTCTTGAGGATTGACCACAAGTTCTCAATGGGATTAAGGTCTGGGGAGTTTCCTGGCCAAAATGTCAATGTTTTGTTCCCCGAGCCACTTAGTTATCACTTTTGCCTTATGGCAAGGTGCTCCATCATGCTGGAAAAGGCATTGTTCGTCACCAAACTGTTCTTGGATGGTTGGGAGAAGTTGCTCTCGGAGGATGTGTTGGTACCATTCTTTATTCATGGCTGTGTTCTTAGGCAAAATTGTGAGTGAGCCCACTCCCTTGGCTGAGAAGAAACCCCACACATGAATGGTCTCAGGATGCTTTACTGTTGGCATGACACAGGACTGATGGTAGCGCTCACCTTGTCTTCTCCGGACAAGCTTTTTTCCGAATGCCCCAAATAATCGGAAAGGGGATTCATCAGAGAAAATGACTTTACCCCAGTCCTCAGCAGTCCAATCCCTGTACCTTTTGCAGAATATCAGTCTGTCCCTGATGTTTTTCCTGGAGAGAAGTGTCTTCCTCGCTGCCCTTCTTTACACCAGGCCATCCTCCAAAAGTCTTCGCCTCACTGTGCGTGCAGATGCACTCACACCTGCCTGCTGCCATTCCTGAGCAAGCTCTGCACTGGTGGTGCCCCGATCCTGCAGCTGAATCAACTTTAGGAGACGGTCCTGGACGGTTTGCTGGACTTTCTTGGGTGCCCTGAAGCATTCTTCACAACAATTGTACCTCTCTCCTTGAAGTTCTTGATGATCCGATAAATGGTTGATTTAGGTGCAATCTTACTAGCAGCAATATCCTTGCCTGTGAAGCCCTTTTTGTGAAAAGCAATGATGACGGCACGTGTTTCCTTGCAGGTAACCATGGTTAACAGAGGAAGAACAATGATTTCAAGCACCACCCTCATTTTAAAGCTTCCAGTCTGTTATTCTAACTCAATCAGCATGACAGAGTGATCTCCAGCCTTGTCCTCGTCAACACTCTCACCTGTGTTAATTAGAGAATCACTGACATGATATCAGCTGGTCCTTTTGTGGCAGGGCTGAAATGCAGTGGAAATGTTTTTTGGGGGATTAAGTTCATTTTCATGGCAAAGAGGGACTTTGCAATTAATTGCAATTCATCTGATCACTCTTCATAACATTCTGGAGTATATTTAAATTGCCATCATAAAAACTAAGGCAGCAGACTTTGTGAAAATTAATATTTGTGTCATTCTCAAAACTTTTGACCACGGCTGTACTTGATTGATGAATCAGGGGTGTGTCCTTAGTCCACTCCTGTACTCCCTGTTCCCCCATGACCATTATCAAGTTAGCTGACGATACAACGGTGGTAGGCCTGATCACCGGTGACGATGAGTCAGCCTACAGGGAGGAGTTCAGTGACCTGGCAGAGTGGTGCCGGAGCAACAACCTCTCCCGCAACATCAACAAGACCAAGGAGCTGATCGTCGACTACAGGAAACGGGGAGGTGAGCACGCCCCCATCCACATCGACGTGGTGGCAGTGGAGCAGGTAGACAGCTTCAAGTTTCTCGGTGTCCAAATCACTAAAGACTTAAAATGGTCCAAACACACGAGCAAGAAAATGTGATAAGTTTCATTTAAGGACCAAAGGATTGACAGCCATCCCATATAGATTGCAAAATAGTTGGGAAGAGATTTTTCACGCACCGATTCCATGGCATAGTGTTTATAAATTGATACGCAAAACGACGCCGGATTGAAAACTTAGAATTTTTCAATTTAAGTTATTATATACAATTCTTGCTATCAATATAATGTTATTTATATGGGGGATACAATCTTCCCAGCTTTGCAGATTTTGCTGCGAAGAGACAGAATCATTAGATCATTTGTTTTGGTACTGTCCATTTGTAGCTTGTTTTTGGACACAGGTCCAGGAATGGCTAAAGGATTGCAATATTTACCTGGAGCTAACCCTGCATATAGCCCTACTGGGTGATCTGAAAAGTCATAGTCAATCGATCAATAATATAATAATACTTTTAGCAAAAATGTTTATTTTCAATTCACGATCTGTAGAAACAATGAGAATAGAAAGGTTCAGAACTTTTGTAAAACATCACAGTACAGTTGAAAAATATATGGCAAATAGAAATCCAATATGGATGGTGTTAAGAGATAGATGGGAGGTGTTGAATGGAGCTGAAGGATGGGACTAATAACAACAACTATTAACAACAAGATAACTAATGTAAAGCATACTGTGTCCATAATAAGTATATAGGTTATAGGTTGAGAGCTTTTGTGAAAGAGCACAGTTAGGAAAATATGGCATATAGAAGCAAACCAGATGGACATCATGAAAATGATCGGAGGAAGTTCAGGAGTAAAAACAAACAAAATATAATTATTGTAGAATTTGACTGTGTCCATAAAATGTATATAGTATGTATGGGCTGGAAGTAGAGGCCTAAGCGTTGTTGTTCACTAGTTTACTCCAATTGGGGAAGGGGTGGTGGGGTTGGAAAGTAATGAAGGGAAATATAATTTAAAAAAGGATATGTGTGTGTGTATGGATGTATGTGTATATATATATATATATATATATATATATATATATATATGTGTGTGTGTGTATGTGTATGTGTGTGTGTATATATATATATATATATATATATATATATATATATACAGTGGGGAGAACAAGTATTTGATACACTGCCGATTTTGCAGGTTTTCCTACTTACAAAGCATGTAGAGATCTGTAATTTTTTATAATAGGTACACTTCAACTGTGAGAAACGGAATGTAAATCAAAAATCCAGAAAATCACATTGTATGATTTTTAAGTAATTAATTTGCATTTTATTGCATGAAATAAGTATTTGATCACCTACCAACCAGTAAGAATTCTGGCTCTTACAGACCTGTTAGTTTTTCTTTAAGAAGCCCTCCTGTTCTCCACTCATTACCTGTATTAACTGCACCTGTTTAAACTCGTTACCTGTATAAAAGACACCTGTCCACACACTCAATCAAACAGACTCCAACCTCTCCACAATGGCCAAGACCAGAGAGCTGTGTAAGGACATCAGGGATACAATTGTAGACCTGCACAAGGCTGGGATGGGCTACAGGACAATAGGCAAGCAGCTTGGTGAGAAGGCAACAACTGTTGGCGCAATTATTAGAAAATGGAAGAAGTTCAAGATGACGGTCAATCACCCTCGGTCTGGGGCTCCATGCAAGATCTCACCTTGTGGGGCATCAATGATCATGAGGAAGGTGAGGGATCAGCCCAGAACTACACGGCAGGACCTGGTCAATGACCTGAAGAGAGCTGGGACCACAGTCTCAAAGAAAACCATTAGTAACACACTACGCCGTCATGGATTAAAATCCTGCAGCGCACGCAAGGTCCCCCTGCTCAAGCCAGCGCATGTCCAGGCCCATCTGAAGTTTGCCAATGACCATCTGGATGATCCAGAGGAGGAATGGGAGAAGGTCATGTGGTCTGATGAGACAAAAATAGAGCTTTTTGGTCTAAACTCCACTCGCCGTGTTTGGACGAAGAAGAAGGATGAGTACAACCCCAAGAACACCATCCCAACCGTGAAGCATGGAGGTGGAAACATCATTCTTTGGGGATGCTTTTCTGCAAAGGGGACAGGACGACTGCACCGTATTGAGGGGAGGATGGATGGGGCCATGTATCGCGAGATCTGGGCCAACAACCTCCTTCCCTCAGTAAGAGCATTGAAGATGGGTCGTGGCTGGGTCTTCCAGCATGACAATGACCTGAAACACACAGCCAGGGCAACTAAGGAGTGGCTCCGTAAGAAGCATCTCAAGGTCCTGGAGTGGCCTAGCCAGTCTCCAGACCTGAACCCAATAGAAAATCTTTGGAGGGAGCTGAAAGTCCGTATTGCCCAGCGACAGCCCCGAAACCTGAAGGATCTGGAGAAGGTCTGTATGGAGGAGTGGGCCAAAATCCCTGCTGCAGTGTGTGCAAACCTGGTCAAGACCTACAGGAAACGTATGATCTCTGTAATTGCAAACAAAGGTTTCTGTACCAAATATTATGTTCTGCTTTTCTGATGTATCAAATACTTATGTCATGCAATAAAATGCAAATTAATTACTTAAAAATCATACAATGTGATTTTCTGGAATTTTGTTTTAGATTCCATCTCTCACAGTTGAAGTGTACCTATGATAAATTACAGACCTCTACATGCTTTGTAAGTAGGAAAACCTGCAAAATTGGCAGTGTATCAAATACTTGTTCTCCCCACTGTATATATATATATATATATATATATATATATATATATATATATATATATATATATATATATATATACACTGCTCAAAAAAATAAAGGGAATATTAAAATAACACATCCTAGATCTGAATGAATGAAATAATCTTATTAAATACTTTTTTCTTTACATAGTTGAATGTGCTGACAACAAAATCACACAAAAATTATCAATGGAAATCAAATGTATCAACCCATGGAGGTCTGGATTTGGAGTCACACTGAAAATTAAAGTGGAAAACCACACTACAGGCTGATCTAACTTTGATGTAATGTCCTTAAAACAAGTCAAAATGAGGCTCAGTAGTGTGTGTGGCCTCCACGTGCCTGTATGACCTCCCTACAACGCCTGGGCATACTCCTGATGAGGTGGCGGATGGTCTCCTGAGGGATCTCCTCCTAGACCTGGACTAAAGCATCCGCCAACTCCTGGACAGTCTGTGGTGCAACCTGGCGTTGGTGGATGGAGCGAGACATGATGTCCCAGATGTGCTCAATTGGATTCAGGTCTGGGGAACGGGCGGGCCAGTCCATAGTATCAATGCCTTCCTCTTGCAGGAACTGCTGACACACTCCAGCCACATGAGGTCTAGCATTGTCTTGCATTAGGAGGAACCCAGGGCCAGCCGCACCAGCATATGGTCTCACAAGGGGTCTGAGGATCTCATCTCGGTACCTAATGGCAGTCAGGCTACCTCTGGCGAGCACATGGAGGGCTGTGCGGCCCCCCAAAGAAATGCCAACCCACACTATGACTGACCCACCGCCAAACCGGTCATGCTGGAGGATGTTGCAGGCAGCAGAACGTTCTCCACGGCGTCTCCAGACTCTGTCACATGTGCTCAGTGTGAACCTGCTTTCATCTGTGAAGAGTACAGGGCGCCAGTGGCGAATTTGCCAATCTTGGTGTTCTCTGGCAAATGCCAAACGTCCTGCACGGTGTTGGGCTGTAAGCACAACCCCCACCTGTGGATGTTGGGCCCTCATACCACCCTCATGGAGTCTGTTTCTGACCGTTTGAGCAGACACATGCACATTTGTGGCCTGCTGGAGGCCATTTTGCAGGGCTCTGGCAGTGCTCCTCCTGCTCCTCCTTGCACAAAGGCGGAGGTAGCGGTCCTGCTGCTGGGTTGTTGCCCTCCTACGGCCTCCTCCATGTCTTCTGATGTACTGGCCTGTCTCCTGGTAGCGCCTCCATGCTCTGGACACTACGCTGACAGACACAGCAAACCTTCTTGCCACAGCTCGCATTGATGTGCCATCCTGGATGAGCTGCACTACCTGAGCCACTTGTGTGGGTTGTAGACTCCGTCTCATGCTACCACTAGAGTGAAAGCACCGCCAGCATTCAAAAGTGACCAAAACATCAGCCAGGAAGCATAGGAACTGAGAAGTGGTCTGTGGTCACCACCTGCAGAACCACTCCTTTATTGGGGGTGTCTTGCTAATTGCCTATAATTTCCACCTGTTGTCTATTCCATTTGCACAACAGCATGTGAAATGTATTGTCAATCAGTGTTGCTTCCTAAGTGAACAGTTTGATTTCACAGAAGTGTGATTGACTTGGAGTTACATTGTGTTGTTTAAGTGTTCCCTTTGTTTTTTTGAGCAGTGTATATATATATATATATACACACACATATATATATTTGCGAGAGAAAAAAAAACATATGGGGGATTGGAAGTGATGCAGACAATTACATTGACGGAAGTTACAATCTATATGAAATATTAAAGCTGATCTACCCCCTAAAAAAATATATATATAATAAAAAAATAAAAAAAAATAAAAGACTCCAACCAACCAAGCCCTAGACTATTTTCTCTGCTGCAGCATGGCAAGAGGTACCGGTGCATCAAGTTTGACACCAACAGGCTCTTGAACAGCTTTTATCCCCAAGCAATACGACTGATAAATAGCTAACAAAATAGCTACACGGACTATCTGAGTTAACATTATATCTTTATTAACCTTTTATTTCAATCTTTGCAATGACTCTATGCACACTCACAGGGCCCTACACACTCACACACAATGTCACTCCAACACACACACACAAACACTCACTCCATCATCTTCTCACTCACACATAACATGCACATACATTTATACTGACTATACACACCCGCACACCCACTCACATACAAGCTGCTGCTGCTGCTCTGTTTATCTTATATCCTGTTGCCTAGTCACCTTACCCCTATACATATCTACCTCCATCACTCCAGTATCCCTGCACACATGTAAATATGGTATTGGATCTGACTTTTTAAATATTTCCTGTATATAGTATGCTTACTTACTTACTTTATTGTGTATTTCATATTTCCTATTCTTATTTCTCATGTCTTTTTTTCTAGTAATATATTGTTATCAATTATTGCATTTTGAGTTTGCAAGAAAGGCATTTCACTGTACTTCTGGAAAATACAACGAGAGTGCCTATTTGAAAGCTAGAGGGTGGTGGGGGGGAGAGATGGAGACAGAGAGCAGCGAAACAACTGTAAAATAGAGTTATTTATGTTGAGATGCCACTGCAGATGCTGACAGCTATTGTTTCATCACTTCTAGAGTAGGCCCATGAAGACAAAATCATTTTCCATGTCAAAGTGCTGTTTTATAGCGCTTGTCTTTAAAGGATGCTTTAGCAGCAGTAAAGCCTATTTCTCCCCTCTGTTCTCTCCAACACAGCACAATTCACAGCCCTGTCATTACTAAGGCAGCCAGCAGGTCCATCTCTAGACACAGTGCTCAGAATCATTTTTACATTTACATTTTAGTCATTTAGCAGACGCTCTTATCCAGAGCGACTTACAGTTAGTGAATACATATATTTTTATTATTTTTTATACTGGCCCCCCGTGGGAAGCGAACCCACAACCCTGGCGTTGCAAACGCCATGCTCTATCAACTGAGCTACATCCCTGCCGGCCATTCCCTCCCCTACCCTGGACGACGCTGGGCCAATTGTGCAACCTGGAACTGTTACAGACTGACGTCTTACTCTGCCCTGAGGCAGTGGGCCTGTTCTAGGGTCTATAGACTCACTCATGGTCCTGTTCTAGGGTCTATAGACTCACTCATGGTCCTGTTCTAGGGTCTATAGACTCACTCATGGTCCTGTTCTAGACTCTTTAGACTCACTCATGGTCCTGTTCTAGGGTCTTTAGACTCACTCAGTCGTACTGTTCTAGACTCTTTAGACTCACTCAGTGGTACTGTTCTAGACTCTTTAGACTCACTCAGTGGTACTGTTCTAGACTCTTTAGACTCACTCAGTGGTACTTTTGGCACTTTACTAAAGTAAACATAAATATATAGTATATCCAGTGGAGAGACCTCCCTGCTCTACCCATCACTCATGACAGTAATAAGTATGAAGGTAGAACAGTCATGACTCATTTAACATGTCAGGCAGGAGGTAATGTAACAGAAAATACTTGTCTTGGTGTGAATGTACTGCTAAGAGGACTAGCAGTATAAGACTCTCTTCAGGTGGGGACAAGTATTATCACTAGATGGCACTATTTGGGAATGTATTATTATTTTTTTAAACCCTTTATCTCTGCATTCTGATTAGTTCGGGCTCTGCTTTTGTTGAGTCATTTCTCTGTTTGTTAATAATTAATAGTATGTTTTAAGCCCAATTCAAGGAATCCACACAGACAGCTGTGTTTGTGCTGCAGAGTGCAGACAGTCCCATAAGGGAAGACAGAGGTGAGAACCATCCATGGTTAATGTTGTTGCCATGGTGCTCTCTGCTGCCCTATTGACTCACACAAACAGATGATGTCAGCAGAAGCATCGTTTAGGTCTATAGGGCCAAGCTATAAATCACTGTTCTCATCCTGTTGTTGTTGTTATTTTGTTGTAGTGATGTAGCATCCTGGAAATCAATCCTCTGGCCCAACTTAAGCTCAATTAAACTGCAGTTTTCCGTTTCGCCTCCTCTCTTCCAACTCATTTTGTGTTTTTCTTTCTGGGTTGCTGAATGTGATTGTCACAGGGATAGCTCAGGGGAAGGAGAACACACTCCACTCTCACGTTGATCCTTCCAGAGAGGACTTTCATCTAATCCTCCCACTCTGGCCTTCAGAACAGCCAGTCTGGCTCTAGGAGTCAAAGAGAGAAGAAAGGAGCAGGAACACAACAACAACAACCACCCAGCTCATCATTTCCATAGCTGCTGTCCCTGCGGCCGGTGGGAGAGGAGCTGTGCTGCCGTTGTGAAATTGAAATAATAATACTGGGATCTAATGAGGCAGGGAACATGAGACTGTGGCTCACAGTAGGAGTAATGGAGTAATGGTGCCTGGCTTCTCTTAGGGCTACGTACAGTAAACAACACGTCTTTCCACCTCTCTGGGCAGCATGCTGGAGGTTATAGAAGAGTGCAGTGTAGAGGACAGGCAGGGTGTGTTTGACCTCTGACTGGACAGACAGATGGCTGGTCTAACTGTAACCGCTGTCTCCCTTTTCACTCCGTTCAACTTTCATCTCATCACCTTATACTTGTATTTTCTATCTGAACTACATCTGTGGCTGTCAGTATTGATGATGTGACCGATGACAAGCATGGTCATGTTCAGGGTCAGGTCATCCCAGCGTGGTAATGGTCATGCTGCGTTACACAGGTCACTGTTGAATAGGTCTGTCCAGACTAGAGGAGATATGCTTTATTATGTAGAGAGCGAGAGCTAGTCATTGATTCTCAGCATGACCAATACTGTCTGTGGCGTATGTGTGCAGACCTCTCTCTCTCTCTCTCTCTCTCTCTCTCTCTCTCTCTCTCCTCTCTCTCTCTCTCTCTCTCTCTCTCTCTCTGTCTCTCGTCTCTCTCTCTCTCTCTCTCTCTCTCTCTCTCTCTCTACTCTCTCTCCTCTCTACATCTCTCTCTCTCTCTCTTTGTGTGTGAGTCAGGGGTTCATAAAGACAGACAGGGCTGGGCAGCGCCTGGCTAATGCTACTCGGCAGACACAGGGTTCATCCCAAATGGCACACTATTCCTTTCCCTATATAGCGCACTACTTTTGACCTGAGCCCAGGTAGAAAGAAGTGCACTATATAGGAATAGGGTGCCATGTGGGATGTAAACACAATCACTGAGCAACAGGAGCCAAATGACTGATGTCACAGAGAGACAGGCGGCTGGTGAGAACTGTACTGTCAGGCCATCAAGGCTGTCTGTCATCAATGCCCAGGACCACACACACAATAGACAGGTCCCAGGACCCACACATCAAATAGAAGGTCAATACACAAAGAAACAAGCTTACCAAGACACAGGGTTGAACACACAGATGGACATCACAGGCACACACGACGGACAAATGCACGCACACACAAAACACACACACACACACTCACACATTATTTCACATTCACACAGAGAAGACACACAGCCAGATAGCTGACACCGGCAGGGGGGGGGGGGGGGGGGGGGGGGGGGACTGAGCTCTGTGTGACAGAACTCTACAGCACCACATGAAAAATGAGCTTCTGATAGGAACAACACACTTATTATAGCTTGATAACAGCAGGTCAATGTCAACAGCTGCTTGAGACCCAGAAACTGTCTCTAAAAGTCTGACTAATGTGTGACTCCCATCACACACCTCTTAACAACAGACCAGGGATGATGTGTTGCATTAGGGGGCTTTGAATGTGTATTCCATTATCACTGAGGCATATGTTGCTACTACATAAAACAAATTAATCCTATTGTGATGGTTTGGAAACTGCCATCTGACAAAATCAACAAAGACTACTTGCATCAGAATTGAATACATTTGTTGTTTCATCTTGGCTCTGAAAGTGATGTAATTAAAATGAGTGCATTTGAGTAAAACCAAGATAAGAGCATCTGCTATACTGTAGGCAAAGTCTAATTAATATTCAACTGCAAACACAAACTAAATATACTTTCAAAAATATATCACCAAACACATCATTTCACCCACTTTATTTGGGAACATTACTTGCTAGATGCTCGTTCGACTGTGTGCAGGCCAGTCTGGTAGAGACACTCACAGCCCAGTTCAATCAACCACAGAGAGGGGTTTCACCTAAATGTTTACCCAGTGTTTTATGGGCAGGTGTGGTTTGACGTCACATCCAGAAACAATATATTTGCAAGAGGAACAGTTTCAGGTTGTGTCAATTTAAAAGCAATGAACACATCTTTGATACAGTACAGAGTAAACAATCTGTTGTGCAGCCCCAGTCTCTGAGATAAGGTCTCTTCTGCTGGGACCATACAGGGCTCTTTAGGGCTGACCATGCAGTACTGTACATTCTCTAACCAGCAGCACTGTGAGCAGTGGAGAGGACAGAGGGGGGCAGTGGTGAGCAGACACAGCTGGAAAGATTTATATGAGACTGTGATCATCATTAGTGATTTTACCAATCCCATAACATTACAGTGCTCTACTATGAGTAGGTTTACAAAGGGAGGTTATTTTACTGGAAACCTTTGAAATGTACCAGTAAACTACCAGAATTTTGTATCAAGGATTTTATGGAATTCATCACAAGACATCAAATGGCCTTTTTAGATACTTAAGATTACTACATGAGTCAAATTATCTCTGGCCTCTGTGTGATAAATGAAATACATACAATCATAAAATAAGATGATTAAAACATTTTGGGGAATGACACAGCTGTAAAACATCATAAATATAAACTATGAACTTAGTGAATACCATTGGCAACATGAAAAATCCTTTATTTATTTTACACTTTTATTTATTTTACTATGTCAATATGTCTTTGTTGTAAACGTTTTTAGCACCAAACTGGTGGCAGTTGTGAAAAAAAGTAAATAATTGAAGAGTTGCCATTGTTGATTGTTGAATGCCATCATTAATTAGGCTATTTTCTCTTGAATTATATGGTCTATCTACTAGAAACTCATGGACAATATGGACAAAATGTAGACTATATATTAAAGTTATTAAAGTATAAATTACCAAAGTTACCATCAATTGTCATATATTTTCTTTTAATTACCCAAATTACCAAAGATTCCGGTAACTTTGGTAAATTACCGTTAGCTTTGCAACCCTAACTACGAGACACTCCATGTTCTCACCATAGGGAACACGTCGACCACACACTGACACCCTTCCTCACCCCAACACTCTGGAATAAAGAACACTCTCTCTTCCACTCCAAGAGCGTGCTTCATGAGCATGTTCCCTGTATACAACTAGCCCACCTGTCTGTCAGCACGCTGAGTGAGAGAGAGGACGTCTGTTACAGGCAGCAGGACGGGAGCTCTCTCTCTCTCTCAGACAGAGAGAGGCAGAGACAGAGAGAGAGAGGCAGAGACAGACACAGAGAGAGATAGCGAGAGAGCGAGAGAGAGAGAGAGAGATAGAGCGAGAGAGAGAGAGCGAGGGAGAGAGAGAGCGAGAGAGAGCGAGAGAGAGAGAGAGCGAGAGAGCGACAGACTAAATTAAAGCCCAAATGGCTGCATTGTTCTACTCATGTGTTGATGTGAGTAGTAGTGTCCTCTGGTCCATATCAGGGGCACATACTGCAGGCCTACTCAGTGTTATTAGTAAGAACAAAGTGATGACTGTTTTATGCTGTCTTGTTAATGGATACAGAACAACTCAACTAAGCTGATAACATACTCTGCCATGGTTCTGTAGGCTACATGAACAGGGTGACTCAACCCAAACCAAACAAAGTGGGGCTCTACTTTTCTGCTTCCATTGTAATGACAATGCTACTTAAAAAGATAAATAGCCTGGATACACTTACACTTAAATGTACAAAGCCTTCAGAAAATGTACTGGAGCAATCCTGCTTTCAGAAGAAATCTAACTGTGTATTTAGGCTACACACGCTCACACAAGAGCGCGCGCACATGCACGCACACACACACACACACACACACACCCCCCCACACACACACACACCCACACACACACAATGGAAAAAATACTCACCATAATCGTGCTCTCAGCGTGCACCAATGATGCATTTCGGCTATGCTAATGTTATATTAATGTTCTCTTAATGAACCAAGAACCCAGAATCTCCTCTAATCAATAATAATGAATAGTGGTTCAGCCTACAGCCCCATCACTCAGAACCATCTCATTTAAATGGTTTAGACACACACATGCTATCCTTTCACACTCACATGCAAACATTTGTATAATGCACACACGTACAGTATAATGTATGTATTTTTGCATAAACACTCAAGGCTGGCTGTAACATATGCTCTCACTCATGAAGAACAGAACACACACACAGGCGCAGAACAACTCAGTCACACAGAGTGAGTGCCCTAAGCCATGCGGTTCCATCTGCTTAGAATACGTTTGAGCTCCTCTCTACCAAAGCCCTATTTCTCCCTCTTCTGTCTCTGTCTCATACACACAGTCCCCATTCAGTAAAGATCATTACTTTAGTGAAATGAAGGACGCTGAAGTACAATATGCTCATCAAAGAGCAACACACTCTCATAGGACTGTCCATTCCTCTGAGTGGTGCACTCTGAAACACTCATGTTATCATGTTCTATCTGCTACAGCCACATGGAATGGAATGGTCTTATTATGATTGCCAACTTTTGATTGGCAATTTTATTTTAATAACGATTTTAAAAACGAGCAAATTCCATTGAATCAAACTTGTGAGGAGAGTGGTCTGGTGGGGGCATAGCCTAGGTTTCTAAACGTGTGTTACGAAGCTAATATTATAAAAGCATGGTGGAATGTGATGCTATGTAGTGAGTTGCTGTGTATTAAGCTGAGGGGTTATAGCAGTCAAGATGGGAATGGCTCCTGTGGCTGTGGAGGCATTACACACAAACACCTTGAGAACATACCTGACACACCAACCATCTCAGCTGAGCACAAGTCTATTCATGCAACACAATGAGTGTTTTGGTTTGGTCGTAAACAACAGGGAAAAATAGAAAGAACAGGAGAGCTCAGAAAATGTGCTTCTAAGAAACAGGAGCACTATGACAACCAGTGATCTCTGTCTCAGTCTGTCTCTGGTCATTTACTCCCCTCTCTCTTTCACTTTCCCCTTTTCTTTGGGTATTGTCAATGGCAAATGTTGACTAAAATAGGTTGAGCTGCGTTCTTTCTTTATCCCGGGCTGCAGGAAGAGTGAGAGGAAAGAACTGAACAATGTGGATCACAAACAGACAGAGAATGATGAGGCCGATTCTACTGACAAAAACAAACATTTTCTACAGTCCACAGCATTCTCTCCCTCTCCTCTTCTCTCTCTCTCACCAATGTCGTTCTCTCTTTGTCTCTCTCTGTCTCTCTCCCATTATTTCTTGAGCGCTCCTTCTCTGTCTCTCTTGGCAATCAATATTTGGACCAAAGTCAATGACAAACTACTCAATACGGTCCTCTTAACACACTAACAGAGGACCCAGTTGTAGGTATTCATGAGTACAGATCGATTTTCCCATCAAAGCAACGCCATGAGGCAATTAAAATGAGAAAATTCCCCTCCAGAAAAGTATAATTATTTGTAAAATGTCCTCCAACAAAGTGCTGGCCAGTAGCAGCAGAGGCTAAACTTCAATCTAGAGCTTGGACTGCCTGTCATCCTCAGCTCTGATAGAACAACGTGTCTGCTTTTGAAAGTCATCCAACACAAAGACATACAGAGTCTCAGAGTCTCTCCCGATGAAATCAATTAAATTTTCTCCAAAACCAAGCAATTACCCAGGCAACAACAATTTATTCAAAGTCGTCTGATGGGATTGAGCACATTCAGGGAGACGAGATGGAGAGAGATGGGGGAAGAGAAGAGAGAGAGCGAGAGATGGAGAAATAGAGTGAGACAGAGAGAGAGAGAGAGAGAGAGAGAGAGAGAGAGAGAGAGAGAGAGAGAGAGAGAGAGAGAGAGAGAGAGAGAGAGAGAGAGACAGAGAGAGAGAGAGAGAGAGAGAGAGAGAGAGAGAGAGAGAGAGAGGGAGAGAGAGAGAGAGGGAGAGAGAGAAAGAGAGAGAGAGAGAGGGAGAGAGAGGGAGAGACAGTATGACATAGAGAGTTATTTAATCAAGCTGTGACCTCTGATGGAGAACACTGCATGTCACTTCATTCTGGGGAAGTTTGACTTTTCTCCACTGATTGTGTGACTTCCTTGTCACCCTCATGTGTTTGCATCTCCCATCTTTTCCCTTTATTTCCTCAATTTTTTTCTGGACACATTGTCCATAACAAGACTGATTATAGACACCTAAAATGTGTCCAACGAATACACAAGTGTTTATGGGGGACACCTGTGGTTGGGGAAACCCTGGTACATGAAGTTCATGTACTAGTTCCATTTCCAGGTTAAGCATTGTGGATGGTTTCCTCTGGACACCGGTGAGTAGTTGTTTGTGTGTTTTCCCAGGGAAATCTTCACATACTGGATCAATATCTCTGGGATCACTTACACCAACAAATGAGTCGGTTGCAGAGCTGTGTTGGTCTGGCTGTGCAACGATGTGGTCTGTCAGCAGTTGGCCTGATAAGCGATCTTCTGCTTCTGTCTGTTTGATTACTGAGCCTTTGCAGCAGCATGTTACAGTAAATGTGTTGAATACTAAAATGTCACTCAGTCGGAAAGTCATTAGAAAACCCCTCAATACTGCCAACGGCCAAATGTTATATTATTGATACAAGAGAATCAAACTCAAGAGAGCATATTTCATCAACTTGTATTTGAAGATTGTTTGGTACTAGAATACAAATAATAGATCTATCCCGGACAGCAATACAACATTTAACAAAAACATGTCCCATGTGTCACAGTACAGTAGATCTTAATGATTTGTTATTCAACTCTGTGCTTAAGACAGCTGAAAAATAAAAAGCATTATCCCTGGTTATCATGCAGTGGCTTCCAGCAAGACATGGAATGGCCTTTATGGCCCTGGATTAATTTAAATCAGTCTAGTGCTGAAAAACAGATATGTTACCCACCTCTTCTGATCATGAGTCTATAACACAGAGGAGGGTATGAAGAGAGGAGGGCTGGGGTTTGGGAACTAGGCTGTTCACAGAAACAGGGATTATGCAGTAGGGCCAGATGGCCTCAGACACTTGAACTGCACTTTTGATGCAGCCCCCAGTTATAAAGCTGTTGATTCCGCCTCTTGATTTTTCTCTTCCCCGTAGTTCTCTCTCGTTCGCGCGCTCACTTTATCCCTCATATCCAGCATTGACTGATTAATATGGATGCATCCATAAATGAACGGTAGTCACATGATCATATTTCTCTCTGGTTATCTGTCTCTGTGGATTAACATGAGAAGTGGCTCTCCAGAAAACAACACAGCTCTTGGCCATTTCGATAGTTAGGTACTATTCAGCGATGGCATTAACAACCAAATGCAGCATTTCAGCGGTATTAGGCCAAAGTGTTTTGTCGGTCCCTGACCACCAATGTCAATGTCATTATCACCTCTGAATCTGCCACCGCCCAATCACATCAACCTCATCAGCGTCTACAAGTGTTCTTTTGACCAATCAGGTGTCTCTAGCTGCCTTCTTGGAACGAGTCCCTGACCAATCGCATCATTCTCATGGCCCACTGTAGTTGTGCCTCTGTCCAATCTCATCAACTTCACAGTAATCTCTGCTGACAGGCCAACAAAGCCTGGGGAAAACCAGCACAGGGGGAGGATTTTGGAAATCACCTACCTTCCAAGTTCCACACACATACTACCAAACACGCATGTGCATGAACACCAAGACTGCTGCCATTTTCATCATGCTTTCATCACCTACTACTTCAGCGCTCCCAAAGCTGTCACATCCAAGCAGGTGGCCAGAACATAATGGCTGCTGTGTTTCTTTGTAGGGACAGCCAGGGGACAGCCTGCATTTCCCGTATACTGTCATGTCACTGTCACCCTGTCACTGACCCTTTATCTGGGGTGGCATCAAAGTCTCCTTCAAGCCCTGCACCTCTCCCATGGGTCGTTCCATTTGATCAAATGGAACGACCCCCCTGCTTTCTGTCCAGTCCATTCTCCTGCATGACACCTAAGCCCAACCTCAGTCCTGCCTCCTGAGTATTTAGTGGTGATTTTAGCATGTAAATCTTGGTGGGGCAAACTCCCCCCAAAAATGTAGACGCATGCCATCAAAGCCACAACACAACACAACACTAAACAATACATTAATTGCACTATAACGGTGACAAATGATATGGCTGACTTGCTTAAACAAATGTGGTTTATACTGACAATTGAGATGTAAGGGCTATTTGACCAAGAAGGAGAGTGATGGAGTGCTGCATCAGTTGACCTGGCCTCCACAATCACCCAACCTCGACCCAATTGAAATGGCTTGGGATGAGTTGGACCGCAGAGTGAAGGAAAAGCAGCCAACAAGTGCTCAGCATATGTGGGAACTCCTTCAAGACGGTTGGAAAAGCATTCCTCATGAAGCTGGTTGAGAGAATGCCAAGCGTGTGCAAAGCTGTCATGAAGGCAAAGGGTGGCTACTTTGAAGAATCTCAAATATAAAATATATTTTGATTTGTTTAACACGTTTTTGGTTACTACATGATTCCATATGTGTTATTTCATAGTACAATGTAGAAAATAGTAAAAAATAAAGGAAAACCATGGAATGAGTAGGTGTGTCCAAACTTTTGACTGATACTGTATCTCCCTGGCATATGACATAATTTATGCAGCAGCATACAATACATTTCTGGACTCACCTTGTTGTGCTGTGCTCACTTGAACAGGAAGGTGGTGTGGCGGTCATTAGTGGGCAAATTTTGACATCAAAGTCTGGCATTCTCTGGATTTATAGTGCTTTCAAGACAACTGGGAACTCGGAAAAACACAGGGTTGAATCATGACATCAGTGATCTTCAGGTCAGAACTCTAGAAAGAGGCCCAAGTTCCCGAATTGGAATTCCGAGTTGGATGACCGTTCAAAACGTATTTTCCCAGTCTAAGCTAGTTTCTTTCCCAGTTCCCAGTTGTCTTGAACTCACTGAAGTCTGAGATTTCCCAGTTCCGAGTTTCCAGTTGTTTTGAACGCGGCAGAAGTCATGCTGGATTGACAGCATGGCCAATGTTGAATGTTTATCCTTTTAAGCTTGGAAAAGAGACCCTTAAACCCAGACTTGGACCACACACCCACTCCACTGAATAGCAGGCTAGTGATTGCTTTGCAATGCTTGCAGTTAGCCACTGATTCCTCCCAAACCACTCATTGTTGAATTTACGATTTCCAACTTGTTGTGTAATTTCCAATGGCCGATGAGCACCGATACCTTTTATCTATAATTTCTCTACATAATTTATCTTCATATGACAAGGATTGAAAAGGATTTGCCAGTAGATTGTCGACTTGATTCATGATGATGACTGCTAGCTTGCTGGCTAAGATTTTGAAGGTATGATGTTGACATAATCAGTCCAATCAAAGCTACGGTAGATATAACATGATTTGACGTCACCTGTAGATTTTGCAGCGATGTAGTGTCCCCATGAGTGACAGAACACTGAGCCAATCACGGCGTAACTAGAGAACATTACCAACCCCTATGCTCCGTATTTTCCGCTGGCTGCCCCACCACCACAGAAAGCACTGAGCTATGCTCAAACACCTACATTTTGGAGCTGCCTTACTCAAGAAGCAAAAAAGAGACCATGTTTGTATGCGTCTTTATTAACTCTATTAAATTATATAGACAGCAGTTTTTATGATGTGAAAAAGTCTTTAAGTTTCCATTAAGCCCATGGCCTGACTCCTTCCAGCAGACTGGGGGAGATGAGAGAGGGGAGGGATCAATGTCTTCATTCACTGTGGAAGGAGGGGATGGCCAATGTTAATAGTTTGACATTAACAATATTGCTGGTGTTATGATCAAATTAACGGGACACATAATAATCCATCAGTATTCTCAGCATGCCCAGTTTTAAGTCTGTGTGTGTGTGTGTTTACATGTGTGCGTGTTAGTGTGGGTGAGACACCTGCAGCGATGCCTCAGAAATCTATCACTATGTAATGGGTCCTGGGAGATGAGTATTCCCAGAGACGTGTGAGGCTGTGCAACCACTCATCAAGTGGCCCAATCATGGTCAGGGGTCTGACCCTCTGACCTCATGGAATTGGTCCAGCTATAACTCCCTATCTTATGTCTTCTTCTGAACTAAGGTGAACAGGGGATGGCAGACATGTCTTTTGTTCTTTCCTCTCTTTTCTCCTTTGAAGTCAGAAATGGATCCAGAGAGATATTTTCACTGCAATAGTTCATTCACACAAGTGAGTGAAAAAGCCACATTGATAGCTGTTTCCATGTGCACATGCAGGGATCCACATATAACCTATTACAGTTTTACCACCTTTTAATTAATTCCTTCCTCCCTCCCTTCCTTCCCTACACATTCAGTATAGCCGCTAAGGGTTCCATCCCAAATGGCACCCTATTCCCTAGTGCACTACTTTTGACCAGAGCTTTATGGGCTGCGGTTCAAAAGTAGTAGAATATATACGGAATAGCGTGCCATTTAAGACACATCCAAGGTGTGAGCGCCCACACCGAGGCACATCGTTACCTTCTCTTAAATCTGAGCGTTCAGTTCTCACTGGTACAGGAAGTAATGGCTGCACATAGGCAATCATCTCACCAGGGGAGCATCCACATTAAACACAGCCTTCACCAGTCACAGCTCTAGGGGGAAAGGAAAATGCTTCACAAATGATCTCATTCACACTGTTAGAGTCTAGTTGATCTATCCTTTATAGTTTTTACTTCTCTTTTCTTCCTCTGTTTTCATAGATGTTTCACATCATGACATCAGGGATGTTCTTAGGGCCTCCTCTGACTGCATGTGTGGATATGGATGTGGGTATACAGACCCACGAGGCACTGTGGCCCCTCATGATGAGTTGATTTCAGATTTGTTGTGCCCCCCACCCCCATCAAAGTTGTCCCTGGTACATGTTTAATGTACTTATCTGCAGTGTGGTGATGGTCAAGTTCCTTCCTTGCTCTCGATGCTCATCTTAATCACATCTCACTTTTTCCAGTGTAGGACCCAATCTCTCATCTCCACTCCTCTGCAGTCAATTATAGCTAGTGCTAGGCTACATCTCCGTGCAGACCATTTACTTTTTACTTTTTTTGTCATTTAGCTGACGCTCTTATCCAGAGCGACTTACAGTTAGTGAGTGCATACATTTTCATACAGACCAGGCAGGCAGGTAGCCACATGTTAATGCTAACACATCCTGGTCTCAGTGGACCAGGGCTCAGCCTCTCACATGTACTGCTGCTACTAACTGATCTGACTGCAACAGAATCTCATTTAATGAGCCCATCGCACTCCACACTCAATAACAGACTTGTACAGAAAAACTGCAGTCGGTGAGAATCTGTGGCATGTCGAGTTTCAAGGAAAAGTATTTAAGTCAAGTAAGAGAACAGCGCAATGAACATGTCAGTGGTGCTAACAACACTGTTTCACTACTTTAAATTGGCTTATTATTGAGCGCCATCACTTCACAGTAATAAAACAGGCAAGCACGCATCCAATGATTCCGCAATTAGTTGAACAGCCACCACCAGACAGTCTAATGTATCATGTGTGTGCACTGCAGGGAAATCGCGGCTGGTGACTAACCACTAAATGGGATTTACTGGGATGGGATAATGTGCTGCTCCATGTATGATGTCTGACGTGTGAACATAGAGACAAGTGTGTGAGGCAACATTAGTGTGATAAGAAGCTGTGCATGTACGCCCACCCCTGTCTCTGTCTCTGTCTCTGTCTCTGTCTATAGAGTGTGCTTGGAAGACTGAGGCTGGGCGTTACTAATAGTGTGTAACCATGTCTTCTCACGTGATTGGTAATACTGTAATGTAACGTAAACTATTCCTGGGGTACATAGAGCTGTGAGTGTATTCCTGAGTGTGTGAGACAGAATATGTACGTTTGTCTATGCTTATCTCAGTCAAAGTGAGCCCTCACTTCATCAGGGACTAGCACTACAACTGTAGCTGGGAAAATCAATTTCTAAAAACAGCGTGTGAAAATGATTTGCCAACAGCCGATAAATTCAGGCAGCAGACCTAGAACCTCCAGAGAGTGCCAGGCTAGTGTTCCATATTCATTTCCAATGTGGCGACTGGCCAGAGAACCAGAGAGGGAGGAGGAGACAGGGGAAGAGAAAGACAGAGTAAGATAGAGGCTGAGAGATTAGGACAGACAGATGGACGGGCGGACAGACAAACAGACGGACGGACAGACGGAAGCTGAGGGAGCACCTGGCATGTGTTCCTCAGCAGAAGAGAAGGGATTAATAGCAAGTTAGTTTGAGTCCCGACAGGCATCAAGCACCTCTTCTTGTTTGAGCTAATTGCCTCCCCTCTGACTTCACTATGAGCCAACTAGTACCACTACAGCAAACAGCCTTCACAGACCGACGACAACTGAGGAGAGAACAGGGCATGAATAAGCAGCATGTCAATGTTTTTTGTTTTTTTACATCTTTGTTACCAAAACTGCTTTGTTACTGTAGGAAAACGTTATGTCAAGACTGTAGAATATAGACCTATGATATAGAACTGAAAAAAGTAGGAAATTCCAAAGCCTCTCTAATTATTTAACCAAAAACAGACATACTCCCGAGTAGCGCAGTGGCCACTCTAGCTGTGCCACTAGAGATCCTAGTTCGAGTCCAGGCTCTGTCGCAGCCGGCCGCGACCGGGAGACCCATGGGCGGCGCACAATTGGTCCAACGTCGTCCAAGGTAGGGGAGGGTTTGGCCGGCAGGGATGTGGGTTCGTTTCCCACAGGGGGCAAGTATGAAAAAAAATAATAATAAATTAAATTTAAAAAATTTAAATGTACAATTATTAAAAATAAAAATAAATAAACATGTATGCATTCACTAACTGTAAGTCGCTCTGGATAAGAGCGTCTGCTAAATGACTAAAATGTAAATGTAATACTGCAATGAGTCGTAACACGGGACTGTCTCGACTAGATTAACATATTCTCCATTATACAGAAACAGTCTGAGTAATGATTTGGTCTGATTAATATGGAAGGCCAAAGATATAGATATTTGCATGGAGACAGTATGGCCATTTCTCAGTGGTCTAAATGTTTAAATACAATCTAAAAAGCAGAAAATCAGTTTATGTATTTGACCTTGTGAAAGGTCACCTGACATTTTCCATTTGTCCTTTTTACATTTACATTTTAGTCATTTAGCAGACGCTCTTATCCAGAGCCACTAGGGTTAAGTGCCTTGCTTAAGGGCACATCGACAGATTTTTCACCTAGTCGGCTCAGGGATTAGAACCAGCGACCTTTCGGTTACTGGCACAACGCTCTTACCCACTAAGCTAAGGCTCCAGACTGGAAGCCTTATTAACTTATCAAATCGTTGTGCATTGTTCAGAAGACAAGGTCATGGCCTGGAGGAGCTAGACCAGTCAATTATGCAGGAATATCTATCGAATTCATTTGAACACCATTCATCTCACGGGGGGCCAGTATGAAAAAAAACTAAAAAAAACAATGTATGCACTCACTAACTGTAAGTCACTCTGGATAAGAGTGTCTGCTAAATGACTAAAATGTAAAAATGTAAATCTCAAAAGGTCAGGGCCTGAATGGTACGGCTTTGACAGTTTACAAGTCTGGAGCAAATTATTTTACAATTATTATTGTCATAGTAGTGTGTTAATAATCCAGACTGTGTGTTACCATATTCTTAAAGGGGCAATCAGCAGATGCTACAAGTAATGAGCTTTTGAACCGCAGCCCATTGCTACATACATTTTTGTACATTTAAAGTAATGATATGTAACCATTGGTTCTTGAATAATATAACTTATAAATGCCTCATGAGCTTAGTTCAACTGTCGTACCCCATCAGAACCCAAAATATAAGCTTGTTTTACTCCAAAAATAATTGTGATATCATGGATGGTCAGTCCTTGCATCCATCTCTCTGGTTACATTTCTCCAGCCCCATCCCTCAGCTTTTAACTGAAACAGGGGAGGGGAGAACGCTTTGTTATTGTTTCTACTGCTGATTGCCACTTTAATGTACTCGTGATAAAATGAACCGAGAAGAGTAACACTCTTTTTGGTCTTATAATTACAAACTAGTCTGTTTGAAAAGAAAATAATATCTGTTGATTCTACAGCAGTACAAACATAGCCTACTGGTCAGCCCATGTCAATCAGGATGGATGCTCCACATCCAGAAGACTGAATCTGTTGTTTGGATGGTTAGTCTGTCAGAGGCTGTGGTAAATGTTAACATGGGTGACCAAGGTTAATGTGCCTCAGTGAAGGCTTGATCCAGTCAGGTTGAGGTTTAGCTTTTGTTTTTACAGCTAATACCAATTTATAACAAGTGGAGCTGCTATATGCAAAAGGCAATACCGTTTCCCATTCAAGACTTCAGGTCACACCTTAAGTCATCAACTGTTTTTCCTGGTGAAAGCTACTTCTAACCCTGCGTGACCAAACTGAAAAAGTAGATAAAAAGAACTGAAAGTATTTTTCCTTCTCATCAGTCACTCAGTGGAGTAAAAGTGAGTGGTGGTGGATTTACAGTCTGGCTGAGAGAAAGAAAGAAAGAAAGAAAGAAAGAAAGAAAGAAAGAAAGAAAGAAAGAAAGAAAGAAAGAAAGAAAGAAAGAAAGAAAGAAAGAAAGAAAGAAAGAAAGAAAGAAAGAAAGAAAGAAAGAAAGAAAGAAAGAAAGAAAGAAAGAAAGAAAGAAAGTGAGAGAGAGAGAGAGAGAGAGAGAGAGAGGGAGAGAGAGCGAGAGAGAGAGGGAGAGAGAGAGAGAGCAAGAGCAAGAGCGAAAGAGAGAAAAATTATCAGGAGTCCAGGAGTGAATGTGCTCTGCAAGCTGGTAATGAGACAGGCCCGACGAGTACTAATGACCCTGACAGCTCCAGCAATTATCCTCAGATTCATTCATCATTAATAGTTTTACTGTTTACTGTTTGCAGCCATATGCATGGCTAAACGTGCTAATGAGAGAAGATGGTTCTCTTTTACTAGCACATTATTCATATATAGACTGGTGGTGACAGATAGGGGAGGAGGATCTGGAGAGGAGAAAACCCACAGTGACTTGTATTTTAACATATGATTATGACTACTGAATGCTACTACAGTTAAGTTACCTCACGCATGACTGTGACTACCTGCTAATGACACATGACTGTGACTACCTACTAATGACACATGACTGTGACTACCTACTAATGACACATGACTGTGACTACCTACTAATGACACATGACTGTGACTACCTACTAATGACACATGACGGTGACTACCTACTAATGACACATGACTGTGACTACCTACTAATGACACATGACGGTGACGTGACTACCTACTAATGACACATGACTGTGACTAACTACTAATGACACATGACTGTGACTACCTACTAATGACACATGACGGTGACTACCTACTAATGACACATGACTGTGACTACCTACTAATGACACATGACTGTGACTACCTACTAATGACACATGACGGTGACTACCTACTAATGACACATGACTGTGACTACCTACTAATGATACATGACTGTGACTACCTACTAATGACACATGACTGTGACTACCTACTAATGACACATGACCGTGACTACCTACTAATGACACATGACTGTGACTACCTACTAATGACACATGACTGTGACTACCTACTAATGACACATGACTGTGACTACCTACTAATGACACATGACTGTGACTACCTACCTACTAATAACACCACTATTGTACTACAACTACCATTGCCACTATGAATACTGCTGCAAGTCTTCCCAAAAATCTATAAATGTTTAATTTCAAAAGCTTTCAGTCTCTTTCCCTCAAATAATCTTTGTTAATCTGTGTCACTTGATGTGAATCACAGTAACTCAAGAGGGAGGAGAAAGAGAAGATAATTAGTGGATAGCAACATGTTATCAACACAGAGAGAAGCCTTTGAGCAGCCTATAGCTGACAATACAGCGCTACCAACAAACAGACAGACACTGGAGCAGTCAGAAAAATATGGTGTTCCCAGGAAATAAAAAGGAGTTCCCAGAAACTGAGACCAGCAGAGAACAAAGTCAATAACCCAGAGCTCCACAACCCAACCTGTGTCACTACTCAGATAGAGGTAGCCACTTTCTGAGAACATAGAGCTCCCTTATGGACTTACTCTCTGCAGGGATCATGAACACACACACACACACACACACACAGAAACACGCACTCACAAAGACACACACACACCAGATCATACAGCTTATTGGGAATGCAAATGTCCTGCAGCACGGTGGCTTCAAAGGGGTAAACTGTGTCCAGGGAAGCTGTCATCAAAGAGGTGGCCTTTGAGACCCCTGTGTCTGACATTAACACACACACCAACTGGTGCGTGGGCAAAATGCCAGTGAAAACTGTAATCATAGTATAATTATCTCTCCTCAGGGCCAAGGGAAAAGCAATTAAACGCTGAGGATGTGCACAGGATGCCAGAGATATGTGGCACACACCTGTAGAGGGAGGGGCAGAAGGCGTGCTGGTGGTGGTGCGATGGAGAGGGAGGACAAGCCATGAGGTCTCACCTGTAGAGGGAGGGGCAGAAGGAATGGTGGTGGTTGTGGTGGTGGGATGGAGGACAAGCCATGCGGTCTCACCTGTAGAGGGAGGGGCAGAAGGCGTGGTGGTGGTGGTGGGATGGAGAGGGAGGACAAGCCATGAGGTCTCACCTGTAGAGGGAGGGGCAGAAGGCGTGGTGGTGGTTGTGGTGGTGGGATGGAGGACAAGCCATGAGGTCTCACCTGTAGAGGGAGGGGCAGAAGGCGTGGTGGTGGTGGTGGTGGGATGGAGAGGGAGGACAAGCCATGAGGTCTCACCTGTAGAGGGAGGGGCAGAAGGCGTGGTGGTGGTTGTGGTGGTGGGATGGAGGACAAGCCATGAGGTCTCACCTGTAGAGGGAGGGGCAGAAGGCGTGGTGGTGGTGGTGGTGGGATGGAGAGGGAGGACAAGCCATGAGGTCTCACCTGTAGAGGGAGGGGCAGAAGGCGTGGTGGTGGTGGTGGTGGAGGTGGGATGGAGAGGGAGGACAAGCCATGAGGTCTCACCTGTAGAGGGAGGGGCAGAAGGCGTGGTGGTGGTGGTGGTGGGATTGAGAGGGAGGACAAGCCATGAGGTCTCACCTGTAGAGGGAGGGGCAGAAGGCGTGGTGGTGGTGGTGGGATGGAGAGGGAGGACAAGCCATGAGGTCTCACCTGTAGAGGGAGGGGCAGAAGGCGTGGTGGTGGTGGTGGTGGGATGGAGAGGGAGGACAAGCCATGAGGTCTCACCTGTAGAGGGAGGGGCAGAAGGCGTGGTGGTGGTGGTGGTGAGATGGAGAGGGAGGACAAGCCATGAGGTCTCACCTGTAGAGGGAGGGGCAGAAGGCGTGGTGGTGGTGGTGGGATGGAGAGGGAGGACAAGCCATGAGGTCTTAGAGAGCAAGAGCCCTCAGTAGCTAAAAGAAAATATCATCTCATTGGCCAGCCTATAATAACAAACAGAACCAGATCTTTCCTGGGAGGAAGACTTCATGGTTCCTAACCACCATTCAACCTGAGGGTTTCCTGTTGTGTTTGTAGACTTGTTAACATGGCTATTGGCTTCTGATTAAAGAACACAGGCAGAGAACAACATACTCATGGTGCATTGAGACTCCGCCAAAAAGGGAGGTTGGGGGGATCCAAACTGCATGGGTTTCTGGTTTGTGTAAAACAAAACAAAAGCCCTATTCAAACGTACACAGAATTATTCAGCAGTTTTCCTCTCTTTCTTAGTCACCAACTAAATTTGTCTCACTCACTCTCAATCGCTCTCTCCACCTCTCCCTTTCATGCTGAAAAAGTAAAATTTCTATGTGAGTGTTACGCACGCCTCTCGGAAGAGGGAACGCAACACCCTGCTACAACTCAACTCTCCGGGGTGTGAAAGAGGTATGGGACTGTAGGTGTGAGTAAGGATGACAAAAGGCAGAGAATACCGTTAACAGGGAATTTTATTCCTTCGCACGGTAAGTTTGGGGAAAAGGGGCTGGACGGAACCAAAGCATTGCCTGCTTTGCCGGGGAGATATTTCAGCCTCTGATCCCATCCAGATTATATTTCAGCCAGTGCTGACGTGACACAGACAGTGTTTAAAGTAGCGTTAGAGAGAAAGATGGCTGAGTGTAGTTAAACACACCAAGCTCCACACCCTGCAGTCACAGTTACAGTCTCTCCATTCTCCTGGTGTTCACACGCGGAGGTCCGGGTACTGGGGGAGCAATGGCGTGACACTAATGAGACAGAGGAACATTTAAGCCCTCACATATACACTCCACATTCTGCTCCTAATTACATTTCTCTCTTTGTAATATGCAGGGATTATGTGATGAAGCAGGGGCTGTTCAATGGCATTTTGAAAAGCCTCGGGAATAACAAGTATCTCGATCTCTCGTGCTCTCTCTCGCTCTCTCTCTCTATTTAAAACATACTAACTGCTGATGTAAAGAGTTTCTTGTGAATCTTCACGCCACGGCGCTCCCATCATCATTATCCTTAGTGTTAACTCTATCTAACTGAATGACTTACAGCACATAGGCACATCTGTGGTCAAATGGAACTCCATGTGCAATGACCCATATACACCTCTAAATTGTGTCTATGACCTGTGCTGTAGCTCTTCGTATGAATGCATTCTGCACATTTAATAACACAATTATGCATGACACACAACTCTGTGGAAGGCCACTGGGGGGAAAGGAGATGTTTTTGTATGGAATATGTCCTTGTACTGAGTGTATTAAATGAAGCAGATACTTAGTCGTCATGCCTCCTGGCCTTTGACCCCGGCCTGACCCAGAGGAACTACAGATGGCCGAACACGCACACAATCTTCTAACATGAGCGTATGCACGCGCATACACACACACACACACACACACACACACACACACACACACACACACACACACACACACACACACACACACACACACACACACACAGATGTGGATAAGAATGCATGTCCTTGTTTCAGCTGCTGCAGTGGCAGCTATTTCCATTTGCCTGGTGGGAATGAATAAAGTGTCATTCTATTGTGTTGTGCTGTACACACAAACACAGTCAGCAGGTTGATACAAAGACCACTTGAGTCACTAGGTGATGGAGGTGTCCTACTGAACCACTGATACACTAGTGCTGTGTCTGTGTGGAAATACTAGTCCAGCACTCATCTAAACTAGAATCAGCATGTGAACTGGCCAGGGAGGGAGGGAGGGAGGGAGGGAGGGAGGGAGGGAGGGAGATCGAGGACACAGGGAAGAGGAGAGAAGGAGGTTTGTAATAAAAGGAGATGCAGAGAGACAGGATAGTCAGGGAGCAGAAAGACAGAGGAAGAGTGAGAGAGAGAAGGCTGAGTAAAGAGTGGCAGATGAAAGAAGGCTGATTAAAGCAGGAGTGTGCTTTCCTTTCCCTCTGTCATCCCTCTCTTTGTGACGCTCCCCTATACTCACTGTCCTCTAATCGATAGGAGGGTGTTGTGAATAACAGCAATCTGTGTGTGTGTGAGTGTATTATTCTTGTCTACTTTCACACAGCATTGCAGTAAGATGCTGTCCTTTGTTTTCTCCCAGTAACAGGTCCCCTCTCATCCACAAACACTAAAGAGGAACTTTCTGTCTCACTTCAATCTGCTTTGCATTCTTTCCATCTCTGTCTCTCTCCTCTACTCAGTCTATCAATGTATCTCCATGTCTCCTTGCCTGTATCTACCCTTTAGACTTGTCTTTCATTTTCACCACAATTGCTCTCTCTTCTCCATCTCTCCTTCTCCATTTCTCCTTCATGTCCATCTTTGCCTCTGTGTGTTTATCAGTCATCCTCTCTGTTCCTACATGTGTTCTCCTCTCCTCCATCCTGTCAGTCTGTGTCTCTGTAGTAGACATGTGGTACAGGACCTACAGCTTTATGAGCTCAGACAATGGCCTAATTCAAAGCTGTAAAGCTATGGTGATTGTGTGTGTCATCTGCGTTGGCACAGGCAGATATGGCTCGGATTATTTCGCAAACACACACATACGAACATGCACGCATGGCCGGCCACACACACACACACACACTGGAATCAGTGCGACAGAGCTGCCCCCCTACCCTGCTGTGTTCTGCTCTTTGTTAGTTATTTATATTCGAGGCACAGACAGAGATGCTCACTTCAAAGCAGAGATGTTGCAGCGATCATCTCTCTCTGCTGTAAACAAACACTGATCTTTCCTTTTCTCTGTGTCATGCTTTCTTCTGCCAAGGCCAGCTGGGGAAGATTACATTAATAGTGTGTGTGTGCATGTGTGTGTGTGTGTCCTATGAAGTGTGTACACTCAAATCAAAGCCTATTGTTTCTTCTCTGTATGGAATATGTTGTTCGTTATTAGGATATGAGAATGTGATTTTGGTTACAATGATTTGTCAGCAGACACCTTCAGAAGAACCCTCTGATCTTTGGAGCCGGAGGTGACCCTGAAAACCTTCCTTATTAAAGAAGAATCTCTCATCTTCCTTCCTGTTTTTCATAAAGGCTTTTATCTGTTTTTTAAAGATTTGGCATGGTCCTCAAAAAGTTCCACAGCTGCACCATTGAGAGGATCTTGACTGGCTGCATCACCGCTTGGTATGGCAACTGCTTGGCATCCGACCGCAAGGCGCTATAGAGGGTGGTGAGTACGGCCCAGTACATCACTGGGGCTGAGCTCCCTGCCATCCAGGACCTCTATACCAGGCGGTGTCAGAGGAAGGCCCAAGAAATTGTCAAAGACTCCAGCCACCCAAGTCATAGAGTGTTCTCTCTGCTATCGCACGGCAAGCGGTACCGATGCACCAAGTCTGGAACCAACAGGACCCTGAACAGCTTCTACCCCCAAGCCATAAGACTGCTAAAAAGTTTGTTAAATAGTTAACCAAATAGCTTCCCAGACTATCTGCTTTGACCCTTTTTGCACTCTTTTGACTCATCACATACGGTGCTGCCACTGCTTATTATCTATCCTGTTGCCTAGTCACTTTAGCCCTACCTGTATCTACCTCAATTACCTCGTACCCCTGCACATTGACTTCGTACTGGTACCCCGTGTATGTAGCCAAGTTATCATTACTCATTGTGCATTCATTCCTTGTGTTATTATTTTTCTATTATTTCTCTCTTTTTTCTCTCTCTGTATTGTTGGGAAGGGCCCGTATTTCACTATTAGTCTACACCTGTTGTTTACGAAGCATGTGAAAAATACAATTTTATTGGATTTGATCTACCAGATCTGCTGCATTCATTTATCTAATCCAGTATATCCTGACCTACAGAATAAGATTGTACAGGCTATATAGGTACAAGTACAGGTACGGAGACACGCACGCACACACCTAAATGTCCCTTCAAAACATTTGAACACTATCATCCGCAATGAAACAATGAGTACCCAGATATTATAAAGGTCGTACAGATAGATGGTTGGAGTCACTGAGTTCTCATCGCTACAGTCATCGCTACAGTACAACTGAAAACATTATTCTCATAACCAAACAACATTCTTCTAATAACTAGAGGTAGAAAAACCCATTATGACCTCCATAGAGGTCATGCTGCAGATTACACTGGCAGTCTACTGGCCTTAACATGAACAACATGGATTCCATTTGAGGAATTCATCATCACACAATGAGGCTGATGTTATGTATAATACCAAAGCACTCAAACTGTCTGAAAAGCCTGTAATTGCACTTGAAAATAAGAGGGACCTTGCCTGTAGCAGCGTTTTTGAACACAGGATATAACACAGACTAGTGATACATTTTCCCTGACGATAATCATGTTTAGCAATCAATGAACATCTCTTGCCCTCCTGCTCACCGTCTTCATACAGACTTAAAACACACTCCAGGTGGCTGGTGTAGATTCTAATAGAGCTGACCTCAGACCTGTCAGACCAAGTCTTAGGTGGGCAAGTGTTTCAACAGAACACATTATTCATGTAGAATGGAATGCTACAGCAATAATGACTTGCAATAATGTAACACATTGACGTGTTGCTATGTGAAATTATGGTTGATGTCCTGCGATATATAGTGAAGAGATGGTTTCTATGATATGGAAGGGTGCACTTCACCGCAGGGAGAAGGGTCAATGGCAAAATGTTTACAAGACAATACTGATGTATCTATCTGAGGAACGCCTGGGGGTGAGTAGGGAGTGAGTAGTGCACGCACACTAAAGGTTAGTGTCCTGCTCCATTGTGGTGTGCAACATGCCATCTGTCATCTATAGTGAACCCTGTTCAGTCTGAGGTGTGTTCTTTAGATAGTAACTCTCTCACATGGCTGAGATAATAAAGGGTCTGAAATGAACTGCCAGGTCTGAGATAATAAGGGTCTGAAATGAACTGCCAGGGCTGAGATAATAAGGGTCTGAAATGAACGGCCAGGTCTGAGATAATAAGGGTCTGAAATGAACTGCCAGGGTTGAGATAATAAAGGGTCTGAAATGAACTGCCAGGTCTGCGATAATAAGGGTCTGAAATGAACTGCCAGGTCTGAGATAATAAGGGTCGGAAATGAACTGCCAGGTCTGAGATAATAAGGGTCTGAAATTAACTACCAGGTCTGAGATAATAAAGGGTCTGAAATGAACTGCCAGGGCTGAGATAATAAGGGTCTGAAATGAACTATCAGGTCTGAGATATTAAAGGTCTGAAATGAACTGTCAGGGCTGAGATAATAAGGGTCTGAAATGAACTACCAGGTCTGAGATAATAAGGGTCTGAATAAAGAGTGTCTGCTAAATGACTAAAATGTAAATGTAAAGGATAAAGGCTGAGATACAACTGTATACTGAAGTGAGACTTACAGCTGTATGTGTTTAAACTGCCTCAAGAGTAAATAGACCCCTCAGAACTAGAGAGATAGAGACAGAGAGAGAGGGGGAGGGGGAGAGAAACAGAGGTCAACACAACTCTGAACAAGAGTGGGAGGTCCACACTTTACTAGCACAGAGAGGGGTAGACAAAGATATTAAAGTAGTTCAGTAGAAAGAGTCAAAGACCTCACAGAGATGCATTCATATGAACATAGAAGTGAGTGCTACACACTGGTAAATAGATTATATGGAGGTGAATTGGCTGAATTACCTCCATATAATGTAATGCATTTTGAGCGCTACTGAAAAGCATTATCTAAATCGGTGCATTAATCAATAAAACGGTTGTCTGCCTCTTTTGATGTAGCACTCTGTAATCCTCTAGAACAGGGGTGTCAAACTCATTTTAGCTCAGGGGCCACATGGAGGAAAATCTATTCCCAAGTGGGCCGGACCGGAAAAATCATGGTATATATAACTTAAAAACAACAACTTCAGATTGTTTTCTTTGTTTTAATACGATCAACTTACAACATAAAGCTGGAGCCTGAGGACAGTGTGTCCAAAATAGTACAAGCACAACATCACTATTAATCATAAAACACGTCAAGTTTATTTGAAAATTCTAAAGAAAAAGAACACAAACACACAATGCCTCAGTGATTAACAGAACTGTTTCACAGATCACAGAACTATATCAGGGGGTCATTTCTCAGGCAGAAATGTAGGTAAAAATAATGAAATCCTGTTCCCCAAACAAGTGCAAGAACCACAGAGTCAAGAATAGGTTAAATATACAAATAAAATAAAATCAATTAAAAACAATAGCACATCAACATAAAAACATATAAACATAAAGCTGGAGCCTGAGGACAGTGTGTCCAAAAGCACAACATCACTATTAATCATAAAACACCTCAAGTTATTTGAAAGTTCTGAGGACAAAGAACACACAAACACACAATGCCTCAGTGATTCACAGAAGTATATCACAGATCACAGAACTATATCAGGGTGTCTCATGTAGCACTTTTGCATAGTTTATTTGACTCCTGATACCTGGCATCTTTTAGCTTTCACCAGCGCATCAATATCAGGCGTCACATCCTGAGTGGCAGCCAACTTCAGGATGTGATTCAAGTGCTTGTGCGTGAGCCTTGAGCGCAGCTTTGTTTTATTTATGCTCATTACAGAGAAAACTTGCTCACAAAGATATGTGGTTCCAAACATGCATAACAGTTTTGCAGCGAGGGCTGTCAAGTTGGGGTAACCTGGCAAGAGATTCTGATTAAATGTGTCCAAGCCAGCTGCGGCAAATTTGCCCTTCAAATCCGAGTCACACTGCAAGTCTATTATTTCAAGTTGGATGCTGACGGGCAGATCAGAGGGATTCACGGTGAATGGCGAGCAAAAAACGTTGAAGTCTTTCTCCAGTTCACCAAAAATCTGAAAGCGTTGCTCAAACTCCCGTAACAGTCCCGTTATTTTATCTTTGAACCGCTTCATGTCTGCCACATGTTGGGTCGCGCACACATTTTTCAGACAGGGGAAGTGAGCTGCATCACCACCGGCAAGTTGCGTCTCCCACAATGACAGCTTCAACTTGAAAGAATGTATGCTGTCATAATACTGCGTGACAACTTTGTTGCGCCCTTGCAGCTGTTTGTTCAAGTTATTCAGGTGCTCTGTAACATCCACCATAAATGCAAGGTCCTGCATCCATTCTGCGGAATGGAATTCTAACACTGTTCAATTTCTTCTCGTAAATCAAAGAAACGCCTCAGCACCTCGGCTTAACCATCTTACCTCAGTGTGGTATGGCAGGCCATAGATGTGGTCTTTCTCTCTGAGAAGGCTGTCAAACTGACGGTGATTCAGCCTTCTGGATCGGATGAAATTAACAGTTTGGATGACCACCTTCATGACGTTATCCATCTTTAATGACTTGCAACACAAAGCCTCCTGGTGCAAAATACAGTGAAAAGTCAAAAAATCACTTCCTCCATTTGCAGATTGCACTTTCTCTCTGAACTTTGTCACAACGCCTGCTTTTTTCCCGATCATTGAGGGCGCACCATCTGTAGCCAGGCTGACAGCGCGGGACCAGTCCACTCCGACCCTGTCCAGCGCGCCGACGAGTGCGGTAAAAATATCAGCTGCTGTCGTTGTATCTGTCATCGGCACCAACTCCACGAACTCCTCGGTGACGGTCAATGTGTCATCAACTCCGCGGATGAAAATGGCCAGTTGTGCAACATCTGTAATGTCCGTGCTTTCATCAATTGCAACCGAAAACGCAATAAATGACTTTACTTTTTGCTTCAACTGGCTGTCCAAATCCACTGAAAGATCGGAAATCCTGTCTGCAACTGTGTTTCTTGTCAGGCTGATATTTACAAAAGCCTGACGCTTTTCAGGGCACACAATCTCAGCTGCCTTCATCATGTATGTTTTTACAAATTCACCCTCACTAAATGGTTTTGAAGCCACTGCGATTTCATTAGCAATGAGGTAGCTAGCTTTCACTGCAGCGTCACTGATGTCTCGGCTGTGAGTAAACACAGACTTGACCTACTTGCTCTGCCCCGGTATAAACCGTTTGCTTGCTTAACACAATTGCTATTGCGCCATCCAGTGGACGCAATTGGAACAGCAGATTATTTTATTGAAAAATTGCAGAGCATTTTTATACTTTACAAAATCATCTCGCGGGCCGGATTAAACCCGTTTGCGGGCCTGATCCGGCCCGCGGGCCGGACGTTTGACACCCCTGCTCTAGAATATCAGATTTAAACCACACTGTAATCAACTATAGACTGCCCAACATTATGCATTCCAATCATCCAAAGTGATCTTGATGTGTGAATGAGGTATACAGTGAATGGCCACCTGATAATCACAAGCAGCCACAACCTTGTAGACTGATAACAGAGTAGAAACATGTAATTAATGTCTGGTTAATTGCTGGAATGACACCTCTCACAGCAAAGAGGCTGTTCCATTCTACTTAAATAAACCTGTGATCTGTTGTAAAAAATTAAATAATGTATGCACTCACTAACTGTAAGTCGCTCTGGATAAGAGCGTCTGCTAAATGCCTAAAATGTAAATCTGTTAAGTTGTGGAATATAGACAAGGTTGGTTGACCACACATTGTATCCTCAGCTGACATAGAAAGTTATTCTGAATGTATATATAAACAACCTATCCCCGCCTTATCTTAGATCATTGGTCACCATAGCAACACCCAGCAGGTATATCTCACTGGTCATCCCCAAAGCCAACACCTCCTTTGGCCGCCATTCCTTCCGGGTTCTCTGCTGCAAATGACTGGAACGAACTGCAACAATCTCTGAAGCTGGAGACACTTATCTCCCTCACTAACTTCAAGCATCAGTTGTCAGAGCAGCTTACCGATCACTGCACCTGTACACAGCCCATCTGTAATTAGCCCACCCAACTACCTCATCCCCGTATTGTTATTTACATTGTTATTTATTTTGCTCAATTGCACCCCAGTATCTCTATTTGCACATCATCTTCTGCACATCTATCACTCCAGTGTTAATACTAAATTGTAATTATTTTGCACTATGCCCTATTTATTGCCTTACCTCCATAACTTACTACATTTGCACACACTCTATATAGATTTTCTATTGTGTTATTGACTTTACATTTTGTTTATTCCATATGTAACTCTGTGTTGTTGTTGTTTTTATCGCACTGCTTTGCTTTATCTTGGCCAGGTCGCAGTTGTAAATGAGAACTTGTTCTCAACTGGCTTACCTGTTTAAAAAAGGTGAAATAAAAAACCTGAGTTGTGTTCTTAAATAGAATACAGATTGGGTGTATGATGATGATGATGATGATGATGATGATGATGCAGCCTGATAGTGCCGAGTCCCTATTAATTTCTCTGCTCAGCTGGGGAGTGTGAGGACAAACACATCAGTTTCCAGGAGACGGCAGCAGCAGCATAGTCCCAGGGGTTATAGCAGACAAATCATTCCTCCCAGGAGCATTCAGACACTCCCTAATGTGATGAGGTGGTGTTGAAGGAGTCAGGCGCAGGAGGGTAAATCACAGAATAACAGGCTTTAACCCGCAAAATACAGGTTTACGCAGAAATGTGTCAAACACACTCCAGGGCACAAAACAGGCGCACAGGAAAATACTCCCGTCGATACAAAATACACGAGCTCCACCGAGCTTCACTAACCTCCACAATAAACAATCACCCACACAGACAAGGAAGCAGAGGGAACACTTATACAATGACTAATGAGGGAATAAGGACCAGGTGTGTGTGATTGAAGACAAGACAAATGGAGTGATGATGAATGGATCGACAGTAGCTAGTAAGCCGGTGAGGCCGAACGCAGAAACCTGCCCGAACAAGGAGGGGAGGCAGCCTCGGTGGAATTCGTGACAGTACCCCCCCCCCCCCCCCCCCCCCCCCCTTGACGCGCGGCTCCAGCAGCGCGCCGACCCCGGCCTCGGGGACGGCCAGCAGGGATCGAGGATATCCCTCACCGGGACCCAGCACCGTTCCTCCGGACTGTACCCCTCCCACTCCACGAGGTACTGAAGGCCCCCCACCCGACGCCTCGAATCCAGGATGGAATGGACAGAGTACGCCGGGGCCCCCTCGATGTCCAGAGGAGGTGGAGGGACCTCCCGCACCTCAGACTCCTACCACCGGCCTGAGGAGAGACACATGAAACGAGGGGTTAATACGGTAATCAGGGGGAAGTAATAACCTATAAGTGACTCGTTGACTCTCCTCAGGACTTTGAACGGCCCCACAAACCGCGGGCTCAGCTTCCGGCAGGGCAGGCGGAGGGGTAGATTCCGGGTCGAGAGCCAGACCCAATCCCCCGGTACAAAGATGGGGGCCTCACTGCGGTGACGGTCAGCGTTGGCCTTCTGACGACGCACGGCGCGTTGGAGGTGAACGTGGGCAGCATCCCATGTCTCCTCCGCGCGCCGAAACCAGTCATCCACCGCAGGAGCCTTGGTCTGGCTCTGGTGCCACGTTGCCAGAACCGGTTGGTAACCTAGAACACACTAAAAAGGCGCTAGGTTAGTGGAGGAGTGGCGGAGAGAGTTCTGGGCATATTTTGCCCATGGCAAGAACACCGACCACTCCCCCAGCCGGTCCTGGCAGTAGGACCGCAGTAACCTACCCACGTCCTGATTTACCCGTTCCACCTGCCCATTACTCTTGGGGTGGAACCCAGAGGTCAGGCTGTCCGAGACCCCCAGACGTTCCATGAACGCCTTCCGGACCTTGGATGTGAACTGGGGACCTCGGTCAGACACTATATCCTCTGGTACCCCGTAGTGCCGGAAGACGTGTGTAAACAGGGCCTCCGCAGATTGCAGAGCCGTGGGGAGACCGGGTAGAGGAAGGAGGCGGCAGGCTTTAGAAAAGCGGTCCACAACGACCAGGATGGTGGTATTACCTTGGGAGAGGGGAAGATCAGTTAGAAAATCAACACTTAGGTGAGACCATGGTCGTTGTGGAACTGGTAAAGGTTGTAACTTACCAGCTGGGAGGTGCCTAGGTGCCTCACTCTGGGCGCACACTGAGCAGGAGGAGACATACACCCTCACGGCCTTAGCCAAGGTAGGCCACCAGTATTTTCCGGTCAGGCAGCGCACTGTACAGCCGATACCTGGGTGACCAGAGGAGGGTGACGTGTGTGCCCAGTAGATCAGACGATCACGGATAAGAGCAGGCACGTACTGTAGCCCATCTGGACACTGAGGTGGAGAGGGATCCGTGCGTAATGCCTGCTCTATATCCGCGTCCATCGCCCATACTACTGGCGCCACAATGCAGGAGCCCGGCAGTATGGGGGTGTTGTCTCTGGGCCTCTCCTCTGTGTCATTCAGCCGGGACAGCGCGTCTGCCTTCACGTTCTTCGTACCCGGGATGTATGATAGAGTGAAGTCAAACCGGGTGAAGAATAGGGCCCACCTGACCTGGCGAGGATTCAGCCTCCTCGCTGCCTGGATGTACTCTAGGTTACGGTGGTCCGTCCAGACGAGGAAAGGGTGTTTTGCCCCCTCGAGCCAATGCCTCCACATGGTCAAGGCTCGGACAACAGCCAACAACTCCCGATCACCAACGGCGTAGTTCTGCTCCGCCGGGCTGAGCTTCCTCGAGAAGAACGCACAGGGGCGGAGCTTGGGTGGCGTACCCGAGCATTGAGATAGGACAGCTCCTATCCCAACCTTGGACGCATCCACCTCCACTACAAACGGTAGTGATGAATCGGGGTGGGCCAGTACCGGGGCTGAGGTGAACAGACCCCGCAGTTTTCTGAAAGCCAGGTCAGCCTCAGCAGACCAGCGGAGACGGGACGGCCCACCCTTCAACAGGGAGGTAATGGGAGCTGCGACCTTGCCAAAGCCCCGGATAAACCTTCGATAGTAGTTGGCGAAGCCAAGGAAGCGCTGCACCTCCTTAACCGTGGTTGGAGTCTGCCAATTCCGTTCGGATGAAATGCGATCTCCCTCCATCTCCACACCTGAGGTGGAAATGCGGTATCCAAGGAAGGAGACGGACTGATGGAAAAACATACATTTCTCTGCCTTAGCATAAAGGTAATTTTCCAACAGTCGGGCTAGCACCTTGCGAACCAGGGACACATGCTCGGCGCGCGTAGCGGAATACACCAGGATGTCATCGATGTAGACCACTACACCGCGACCAAGCATGTCCCGAAACACCTCGTTCACAAAGGCCAGGAAGACGGCTGGAGCATTCATCAAACCGTAGGGCATCACCAGGTATTCACTCATCTCCCTCTCGGATACACACCAGGTTGTACGCACTCCTGAGATCTAATTTGGTGAAGAAGCGTGCCCCATGCATTGATTCAATCACTGAAGGAATGAGGGGGAGAGGATAACTAAATCTTATCGTCTCCCTGTTCAGTGGTCGATAATCAATGCACGGGCGCAGACCTCTTCAAAAAGAAGAAACTCAAGGAGGCGGGTGTTGTGACACCTAACTTCTCCTGATTTTATCATTCCTTCTCTTTCATTATAGATCAACAGAAGCCAGGGCCTCCACTTTAAAACTCATCAGTTATAAATAAAATATCTCCACTGGGATTAATACCTGTGTTATTGCATGAGACTGATGTGCGTACTCAATGAATGGGCTTTGTGTGTGTTTTTTTGTTTAGTTATCCTTGTGGGGACCAGAATTCGGACAAGTGGGGACATTTTGCCTGTCTCCACAAGGAAAAATACTATTTTAGGCTTAGGGGTTAGGTTTACAATTAGGGTTAGGGTTAGAATTAAGGTTAGGGTTTATAGTTAGGTTTAGGGTTAGGTATATTTTTAGGGTTAAGGTTAGTCTTAGGTTTAAGGTTAGGGTTAGGTTAAGGTTAGGGTTAGATTTAAGGTTAGGAGTTAAGGGAATATAGGATTTTGGATGGGAATCAATTATTTGGTCCCCACAAAGATAGCAATACAAAACTGTGTGTGTGTGTGTGTGTGTGAGTGTGAGTGTGTGTGTCTTACTGCCTGCCTGTAGGTGTGAGTTTGATATGCCCCCTGGGTAGCGCTCCCCCATAAACTTCAACTTTGACCATTATAGTCAGGCTTTCACATCAGATCTAATTCAGACTACGTCAAGAAGACAGACAGAGACAGAGAGAAACAGAGAGAGAGAAAATGTCAACGCTTAACAATGAGATTAAAAAATATATAACTTTATTTGGCCCAAATACTTACACCATTTAAACAAACTTCTTTCATTTTAACAGACTAGAAAGTTAAAACCAAGCCCCCCCCCCCCCCCAATCCCCCCGCTACAAAGTCCCACAGACGGTTCACCAGCCCCCCATATACATGCTCCAGTTTTAGAGAGAGAGAGAGAGAGAGAGAGACCTCCTCTCCTCTCCTCTCCTCTCCACCGCAACCCAGACCTCTCCTCCTCTCCACTCCTCTCCTCTCCTCCTGTCTCCTCTTCACCTCAACCCAGACCTCCTCTCCTCTCCTCTCCTCTCCTCTTCACCGCAACCCAGACCTCCTCTCCTCCTGTCTCCTCTTCACCTCAACCCAGACCTCTCCTCCTCCCTCTCCTCTCCTCCTGTCTTCTCTTTACCTCACTAAGACCTCTCCACCTCTCCTCTCCTCCTCACCCCTCTCCTGTTCTCTAGTCTTCTGTCAGGGCCATGCTATCAGCGTGCCCGTTCAGAAGGACAACAATCAGGCTAGGCCATGGCCAGGATTGTTCTCTAAAGCCTCCATTACAGGCCCCAGAGCCCTCTACACAGCCTGAGTACACACACACTGATCCCTTACACACACATGCACACCACTGATCCACACTCTGCCCCACTCCACATCCTGAATCAACAATGGAGCACGGGAATAAAAGAAGAAGCTACAAGGTGGATCAACTGCACAGAAAACAGCAAAAGAGAGAATTGGTTTAAGAAGAAGAGCAAGAGGGAGAGAGCGAGAGAAAGAGAGAGAGACAGGGGGACGGGGTAGGGGTAGGAATAGAGTTAAAGTAAGGAGTTGTTAACATAAAACATGCAGAACATCCTAAATGAGTAATCAAGCATGTTTGAGCATTGTGGTTCCACCGTGTCCCTGGCCACTGCCTGAAGGGCCTGTTCTGTCTTCTGGATTAGCAGCTCCTGCAGTCCTGGAGCATGACATTCCTTCCTGGTGTAACAGCACATGAAAGGCTGCATGACAAGCTCCACACAGACAGCAGCGTCTGCTCTCCTCTGCTGCCAACCATAAGGCCTGATAATAATGTAACAGACATGGCATATCATTGCCTCCTGGCTCCCCCCTGAGCTGACCCTGACAATGTTCCCACTGTCACTAACCTCTCACAACCTTCCAGTACAGAGCCTTTCATCTGCTATAGGGTACAAGCTGACATACATGAACAACGGTCAACAAGGGGATTTACACCGAGTAGGAGCACATGTTCTACTCACACATTTACATACAATAGCTACAGCACTAAAGACAACTACACACTGAATATAGCATAGACACACTTTACTGGGCTGGGTGGTTTAAGAAGAAACACACTGCATATAGGCCCTATACACTTTACTGGGCTGGATGGTTTTATGAGGGAAGCAGTTTTTCATTAGACAGGTAAAATATCTGTGAGCTAGAGTAAAAACTATTTACAGTGAAACAGAGAAACATAGACTCTGTCTCCTGTGACCAATTTCCCCTTACAGCCAACCACTTCCAAATGCTAGGCATGGCTGGAAATAGGACTCTATGTCCATGACACATTGCACCTTGGGGAAGTCACTAAAATCTCCACTTTCTGATACTGACTATGATTAAACACAGAAGAGCTCCTCCCAGCAGGACTGTACCGTTGTAGGTCACCATGAATAAGACAATCGTTTTTTAAACTTAAGGTCAATATGCATGCCACGCATTGCAAACAGCTAACAGTAGCTACATACCACTCAGAACATACGGTAGCCTCATTTCCAATCCCCACGTAGGCTGCTAGCTGAGATGTTCAACCTATGGCAGGGCATGCTGAACTACCTTTGACATCAGTGGTGCACAGCTGGAGACTAGGCTATTCACCAGCATGGAGTATCTTAACCTCACATATTACTGAGGTAAAAGAGGAGGAGGAGGACATGAAGAAGGCGAGATGTTTGGAGAGACGTAAGAGAGCGCAGGGGATTAAGACGGTCTATGAGAGAGAGAGAGAGAGTAGATTCAGCAGACAGGCATACAGCGGGCGAGTGCAGTGCCAGCTGATGTTGTTTAGCACACTGCTCTGCTGCACAGTGGCTAATGGAAGCGAGAATGAGTGCCGCCAGAGCATGACTCAAAGCTTCCTGTCTGTCTGTCTGCCTGGTTCACAATGGGGCCAAACAGGGAACAACAAGACACCCAGAGAAACATTAGAGCTGCCTGCCATAGACCTGCAGCTGCTGAATGAAGGAGGAGAAAAAGAGGGGGAACGAGAGAGGAGAGGAAGGAGAATTAAGACAGAGAGAGGAGGAAGGCGAGAGCAAAATAATGAGAGAATGAATAAAGAAATAGGCCTATTGTTGCGGGTAAAAAAGCCCATGATATTCTTTGGACAGTGTGCATTTCTGGTGTTAGCTTGGTCAGTTATAAATAGTACAGGACTGTCCTATTGAGGCTGATCTCTGTAGATGTCTGTGTACTGTACAGTGGTGGTAGAGCTGCTTGGCTTTAGGGCAGCCTCTGTAAAACACACCAGACTATAGGAATGATCACACACACACACATACAACCACACACACGCACCCACACACACGTGCATGTGCGCACACACAAACGTGCGCAGAAACACCCATGTATGCGTTCTCCCCCACGCCTAAAACAGATTTCTCAGAACTGAATCTATCCTGCTCTCATCATGTTCCTTTCCATTGCTCTCTGTCTATCTCTCTCCTCACACTCTCAATGGTTTTTCTCTCAATTTCTGACACTCTCTCTGCAATGCCAGTTAAACACGCCTCTCTTTCTACATGCAGGGGGAAAAGTGGGTTGCTTAGCAACTTCACCCTGCAGACCCTCCTCTTGTCTGTCTGTGTGTTTCTTACCTACCACAAAACTCTCCCTCTCCTCCCTCCTTCCTCCTTCCTTCTCTCTCTCCCTCTTCTCTCTACCACCCTACACAGACAAAATGTGATCTTAGAACACACAATGACTTCACCCAAAGCCATACTACTTTAAAAACCGCTGACATCGACAAAACAGAATATTAAAGATAAAGACCATTCAAACACCCACCCCCATTGATTTCCTCTCTTTCACTCCATCCATCCATCTCTCTTTCCTCATTCTATTTCTCCACTCTCTCTCTGGCTCAATCCTCATCTATTTTTTGTACTACAAACTGACTTCTCATCCTTCTTCATGTCATTCCATGTTATTACACAGCCCTTACAGTGCCTTCAGAAAGTATTCACACCACTTTACTTTTTGTGTTAGAAAGTGTGATTCAAATTTAATTGTCATTTTTTTGTCAACGATCTACACAAAAGTCTAACATTTGTAAAACAATTATGAAAAATAAAACACTAATATATCTTGATTAAATACGTATTCAAGCAATTACAGCTATGAGTCTTTCTGGGTAAGTCTCTAAGACCTTTGCATACCTGGATTGTACAATAGTTGCACATATTTGCACATTATTGTTGCTAGACAGCCATTTTCCAGTCCTGCCATAGGCTTTCAAGCCGATTTAGGTCAAAACTGTAACTACACAGGAACATTCAATGTCATCTTGGTAAGCTACTCCAGCGTATATTTGGCCTTGTGTTTTACGTTATTGTCCTGCTGAAAGATGAATTTGTCTCCCAGTGTGTTGGAAAGCAAACTGAACCAGGTTTTCTTCTAGGATTTTGCCTGTGCTTAGCTCTATTCTGTTTCTTTTTATCATAAAAAACTCTCTAGTCGTTGCCGATGACAAGCATACCCATAACATGATGCAGCCACCACTATACGTGAAAATATGAAGAGTGGTACTCAGTGATGTGTTGTGTTGGATTTGCCCCAAACATAACGCTGTGTATTCAGGATATAAAGTTAATTTCTTTGCCACATTTTTTTGCAATTTTACTTTAGTGCTTTATTGCAAACAGGATGCATGTTTTGGAATATTTGTATTCTGTGCAGGCTTCCTTCTTTTCACTCTGTCAATTAGGTTAGTATTGTGGAGTAACTACAATCTTGTTAATCCATCCTCAGTTTTCTCCTTTCACAGCCATTAAACTCTGTAACTGTTATAAAGTCACCATTGGCCTCATGGTGAAATCCCTGACCGGTTTCCTTCCTCTCCGGCAACTGAGTTGGGAAGGATGCCTGTATTGTTGTCATAACTGGGTGTATTGATACACCATCCAAAGTGTAATTAATAACTTCACCATGCTCAAAGGGATATTCAATGTCTGCTTTTTTTTTTTTTACCCATCTACCAATAGGTGCCTCTTTGCGAGACATTGGAAAACCTCCCTGGTATTTGTGGTTGAATCTGTTTGAAATTCACTGCTTGTCTGAGGGACATTACAGATAATTGTGTGTGGGGGGTACAGAGATGAGGTAGTCATTCAAAAATCATGTTAAACACTATTATTGCACACAGAGTCCATGCAACTTATTATGTGACTTGTTAAGCACATTTTTACTCATGAACTTATTTAGGCTTCTCATAACAAAGGGGTTGAATACTTATTGACATTTCAGCTTTTAATTTTTAATGAATTTGTAAACATTTTGAAAAACATAAGTCCACTTTAACATTATGGGGTATTGTGTGTAAGCCAATGACAACAACAAAAACTAAATTTAATCAATTTTAAATTCAGGCTGGATCGCAACAAAATGTTGAAAAGGCCAAGGGATGTGAACACTTTCTGAAGGCACTTTATATACTGTGCCCCATGTACAGCTCTCCTCTCTATCCACTTCTTCTCCTGCTCCATTGAAGTGTTAGTAATGCTAGCTGATTCTCAACCTTCCCTGTAATGGATCTGTCTTTTGCATTTATTGGGGCTTTCTTAAAGTGATTGGATTTTCTCTGCTCCCTTTCCCTCTTTCTCTCTCCCTTTCTCTGAGGTACAGCTCTATGCCTTGGTTCATGGTTGTAAGAAGAGAGAAACATCTCTTATTTTCAAGAGAAAGAAAATGCATTTATTATACTGTAAGTCAGTCCATAGAACAATTCACACACATGGTTTGCTTCTTAAAGCACTTCATCCTTTTAGCATCATTCCACAATCCTCTCCAATGAAGAGAATTGACAATGGGATTTGAAGATGTCCTGAGGGATACTGTAGGTTGTTTCTATATAAAGACAGAGTTTATCCTGGTTAAAAAAGAGGTTAGGGCCTTCCGAGTGGCACGGCTGTCTAAGGCACTGCATCACAGTGCTAGAGGCATCCTTACAGATCCGGGTTCGATCCCGGGCTGTGTTGCAGCCGGCCGCAACCGGGAGACCCATGAGGCGACGCACAATTGGCCCAGCGTCGTCTGCGTTAGGGGAGGGTTTGGCCGGCTGGGATGTTCTTGTCCCATCGCTCTCTAGCGACTCCTTGTGGCGGCCGAGCGCATGCACACTGATTTCAGTCGCCAGCTGTATGGTGTTTCCTCTGACACATTGGTGCGGCTGGCTTCTGGGTTAAGCAAGCAGTGTATCAAGAAGCAGTGCGGCTTGGCGGGGTCGTGTTTTAGAGGACGCATGGCTCTCGACCTTCGCCTCTCCCGAGTCCATACGGGAGTTGCAGCGATGCGACAAGACTGTAACTACCAATTGGATATCATTAAATTGAGCTTAGCTGGGGGCGTGGCAGGAGCGTGGAAAGGGGCATGGCAATGCATGTGGTCGGCCCATCAGCGCAGCAACATTTTAGAGAATATATTAGAGGCCGCCGTCTTGGCGGTGTAGCGACATTTTTGCATTTTTAAGCCAATTTCCTGCAATTCCATAAATGTCTGCATGTAGCTGAAATAAATATTTGCTGATTTAAAGCTACATTCCTGCATTTCTACATATTCTGCCATGGAGCTGAGAGAACATTTTGTGAGAGATATGGGGCTGATGATTGTCCCCCAGGACAAGGCAATGGAATGTTATCCAGCTCATTTTAATTAGTGACCTTGTTTGGCTCTGCAATAACAGGTGATTTGGTGTGGCGTCCCCATAATGAATTCAATTATGACTGAAATTCAACCTCACTAGGATCCTACTTTCTGTGTCTGTCTGAGGGGACAGCCACTGCCTGACAGAGGGGAATCCACCACCATGTTGGTTTCCACACATACTGTACAAAAGTATAATGTACAAACACAGAAATTAGGAGAAAAGAAGTGTGTGTGTGTGTGTGTGTGTGTGTGTGTGTGTGTGTGTGTGTGTGTGTGTGTGTGTGTGTGTGTGTGTGTGTGTGTGTGTGTGTGTGTGTGTGTGTGTGTGTGTGTGTGTGTGTGCATTCTGCAGCCATACGCCATCCCATCTGGTTTGGGCTTAGTGGGACTATCATTTGTTTTTCAACAGGACAATGACCCAAAACACACCTCCAGGCTGTGTAAGGGCTATTTGACCAAGAAGGAGAGTGATGGAGTGTTGCATCAGATGACCTGGCCTCCACAATCACCCGACCTCAACCAAATTGAGATGGTTTGGGATGAGTTGGACCGCAGAGTGAAGGAAAAGCAGCCAACAAGTGCTTAGCATATGTGGGAACTCCTTCAAGACTGTTGGAAAAGCATTCCAGGTGAAGCTGGTTGAGAGAATGCCAAGAGTGTGCAAAGCTGTCATCAAGGCAAAGGGTGGCTACTTTGAAGAATCTCAAATATAATATATATTTTGATTTGTTTAACACTTTTTTAGTTACTACATGATTCCATGTATTATTTCCTAGTTTGGATGTCTTCACTATTATTCTACAATGTACAAAATAGTAAAAATAAAGAAAAACCTTGGAATGAGTAGGTGTGTCCAAAGTTTTGACTGGTACTGTACATTCCCACCAAATTAGTGCACTGGGCCTTTATTACTCCCGTATGAGAGGACAAAAAAAGTCATCCATGCGGAGAGAAACAGTACAGAAATCTACCAAAAAGCAATTAGTAGCCAAAAAATACAATCCCTCCTGGACAACTTTTTAGCCTTAACATTCTCATGCAGCAATGAAGGTGTACATTTGGCAGTTTGAAGCATAAACTTTATTTTTGACAAATTAGCCTCCTTGGCTAATCTAAAGAAACATAAGAGCAAACCAAAAAGAATAGATAATGAAAAATAGTTTGATAATGATTGCAAAAATCTAATGAAGTCATTGAGAAATATATCAAATAAAAAACACAGAGATCCAGACAATAAAAAGATACGCCTTCATTATGGGGAAACACCGAAGCAATACAAACACACCCTAAGAACAAAAAAGTAATAACACATTATAAATCAGCTGGATGTAACTGAGGTATCCATAGACTCAAACCACTTCTGGGAGATTTATAATAAATTAAACAAACCACATCATGATAAATTGGCTATCCAAAATGGTGAAATGAGAAATCACTTTGCAAACCTTTACAACAATATAACAAAGAGCCCAGAACAAAAATATATACAAGACAAATTACAAATCATTGAATCAGAGGTCAAAGACTATCAGAATCCTGTGGATTCCCCAATTACAAAACAATAATTATTGGAAAAACGATGCAGTCTACAACCCAAAAAGGCCTGTGATGCTGATATAATATACAGACGACAAAATCAAATTAGCTATACTCAAACTCTTCAACATTATCCTCACTGCAGGTATTTTCCCCGATATTTGGAACCAAGGACTGATCACACCAATCTATAAAAAAATTGACAAATTTGACCTAAATAATTACAGAGGAATTTCCGTTAACAGCAACTTGGGGAAAATTCTCTGCAGTATCATAAATAGCTGACTACTTCATTTCCTTGATGAACACGTCCTGAGAAGACACCAGATTAGAATTACCGCACAACAGACCACATTTAAACCCTCAACACACTAATTGACAAACAAGTAAACCCCCACAAAAATAAAAATAAATCTACTCATGTTTTGTAGACTTCAAGAAAACATTTGATTCATTTGGCTCACATTTATTTTTTATAAACTAATAGAAAGTGGTATTGGAGGGAAAACATATGATGTTATTAAATCAATGTACACTAAAAATAAATGTGACGTTAAAATTGGCAACAAGCAAATAAACGTCTTCTCTCAGGGACGTGGAGTGAAACAGGGCTGCTCAATAAGTCCAACACTTTTTAACATCTATATTAATGAATTGGCAAAAACATTAGAAGAATCTGCAGCACCTGGTATCCCCGTACACAACACTGAAATCAAGTGTCTGCTGTGCAAAAATTACCTGGTGCTGCTGTCTCCCACTAAGGAGGGGTTTCAGCAGCAACTTGATCATCTGAACAGGTTCTGTCAGACCTGGGTTCTGACAGTCAACCTAAAATAAATAATATAATGATATTCCAACAGAGGTCCGGAATTCAGGATCACAAATATAAATTATATTTGGACACAGTTCTATTAGAACACACCAAAAACTACAAGTATCTAGGACTAAATATCAGCAACACAGGTAGCTTTCGCATGACTGTGAATGAGCTGAAAGACAAAGCAAGAAGAGCATTCTATACCATTAAAAGGAACATTAAAATCGAAATTCCAATTAGAATCTGCCTCAGATTTTTCCAATCAGTTATAATTAGAACCAATTGCTCTATATGGCAGTGAAGTATGGAGTCCACTCTCTAATAACAAATTTACCAAATGGGACAAACATCCAATCGAAATACTGCATGCAGAGTTTTGCAAGAGTGTATTTCAAGTGCACAGAAAAACCCCAAAACGTTTAATCACACAACCCTACAATTTAGGTATTTCGGTATTTTATTAGGATCCCCATTAGCTGTGCAAAAGCAGCAGCTACTCTTCCTGGGGTCCACACAAAACATGAAACATGACATAATACAGAACATTAATAGACATGAACAGCTCAAGGACAGAACTACAGTACATCAATCAATTACATACATAACTACATACAATGTCAAGAGATGAAACAAGAGAAGAGTCCCCTCAGCCAGCTGGTTCTGAGGCTCAGTTCACTAACCCAAACCAACCCCCTAGAGCCTCAAGACAGCATTCAGCACAAATAAAAATATATAACCTATTGGAAAGACACCACAAAAAAAGGTAAGTAAACTTCAATGCTATTTGGCTCTAAACAGACAGTACACGGTGGCAGACTATCTGACAACTGTGACTGATAGAAAACTGAGGAAAACAGTGACTAGGTACAGACTCAGTGAACACAGTCTGGCAATAGAGACCGGTTGTCACAGGCAAACCTGGCTGCCCAGAGAGGACAGGCTGTACTCACTCTGCCCCCAGGGAGAGCTAGAGACAGAGCTAAATGTCCTATTACACTGTGAAAAATACTCAACCTAAGACAATATTTATTTTCCAAAGTTACCATTCTGTACAAAGTATTTGGAACTATAAAAGATGAACAAACGTTTTTTATATTTATTGAGTAATAAATGTTTTGGCAGCCAAATATGTATCCTCCTGCCACAACCTGCGGGACTGCCAGTGACAAGTAAAATGTAATGTTAATAACATTTGATATTTGTCTTCCATACCATGATGACGTGACTTTTCAGTCATGTTTTATTGACCTTTATTTCAACAGGGAAGTCATATTGAAACTAAAGTCTCTTGCAAATGAGCCCTGCACAATACAAAATGAACACATCAATAGGCAAGAATAGATTAACATAAATATTCACAATATAGACATTAACATAAAAAATACATTCATTTAAAACAAACACATTCTCCATTATTAAAATCCGCCCTAGGGACTTCAAAGCATCAAATCGAAACGTCTTTTGGAGATTATTCCAAACATACAGTAGGGTGCAAGGAAATTAAAGGCTGATTTACCAAACTATGTAGACACCAAAGGAGTCTCCAGAGTTAACCAACCCTGTGAACGGGTTTGGTAACTTGTCATTTTAAATCTTAATAGTGAAGTTAGGTCATTTGGAAGCTTGTGAAGCAGGGCTTTGTAAACAAAAAGAGTGTAATGATGTGATCTACGTGACTTCAAAAAGGTCCAGCCAACCTTTTGGCAAAGAATGCAGTGATGAGTAATAAAACTGTATCCTGTGATAAAATGAAGGGTGCTATGAGAAACGGCATCCATGGCTTTAAGAGTAGAGGCAGCTGCACTTTGATAAATAGTATCACCATAATCAACAACAGGTAGAAAGGTTGACTGCACAATGTGCTTCTTTCTGACTAGAAAGCGGCGAGATCTGTTTCTATAAAAAAATCTGAGACTGGCCTACTACTATTGCTTTCATTTAATATTATTCTCATGAATATTGTTGTTGTAGTTGCTGTTAATGGTAATACAATTTCCACTACTACTACTACTACTACTACTACTACTACTACTACTACTACTACTACTACTATTATTATTATTGATGCCTTATTGCTGTTGGTCCCACTATTGTTGTTATATGTGTACTTTGACAATATAAGTAATTTAACTTGCCATGTTAATAAAGTCTACTGAATTGAATTTTGAGAGAGAGAGAGAGAGAGAGAGATAAAGAGAGAGAGAGAGAGAGAGAGAGAGAGAGAGAGAAAGAGAGAAAGAGAGAGAGAGAGAGAGAGAGAGAGAGAGAGAGAGAGAGAGAGAGAGAGAGAGAGAGAGAGAGAGAGAGAGAGAGGCCATGCAGTTTGAATAACTCAGAGAGACAGCGTGAGGTACTCACTGGCTGGTTGGCAGACAGACAGGGTGTACATGTCTCTCAGTTGTCCCCACTGACAGAAGATTTACCACAGGGACAGGCTGAAGTTGTGTGTTTTCCCTGAAAATAAATCAAGTGCTGTACCAGGAGAAACTCAACTCACTGTGGAACTAGATGAGATTCCTGACTGCAGTTGTCTTCTGCCTATCAGAAACAAGACCTGAAAACACATACTACATGTACTGTACTATGTAATATGGGAATTGGAGTATTCATGTGTTCCCAGGAAGTGTTACATGTGGTTGTAGCTGGGAGGCTGAGAGGAGAAGATCATTATCCAGAACAACCAACACCTGGGAATCCCACAGGACGTCAGCCCAGAGAGACAAGAAACAGCAAGAGAGAGAGACAGAGAGAGAGAGACACAGAGAGAGAGAGAGAGAGAGAGAGAGAGAGAGAGAGAGAGAGAGAGAGAGAGAGAGAGAGAGAGAGAGAGAGAGAGAGAGAGAGAGAGAAGAGAGAGAGATATATTTTGCCTGCACATGGAGGGAGGTGAAAAATTGAAAAAGAGAAAGAAATAAGTGAGAAAAAGAGAGAGAGAGAAAAGGGGTGGTGGATAATTTGAGCAAGAAAAAAAGATCAAAGTGAGCAGAGATCTCAGATGAGATCATGCTGCCAGAGAGAGTATCTTAATTTACACTTCAGTGAAGAGTGTACAGAGCAACAATTAACCAACCAACACCTGGGAATCCCACAGGACGTCAGCCCAGAAAGACAGGAGAGAAAGAGACAGCGAGAGAGAGAGAGAGAGAGAGAGAGAGAGAGAGAGAGAGAGAGAGAGAGAGAGAGAGAGAGAGAGAGAGAGAGAAAGAGAGTGAGAGTGAGAGAGACACACAGAGAGAGAGAAAGACACAGAGAGAGAGAGACAGAGCAACAGAGACAGAGAGAGCGAGAGAGAACTTCCACAAAGCTGTGACCGATCTGAGAGACAAGGCAAGAAGGGCTTTCTATGCTATCAAAAGGAACATAAAATTCAACATACCAATTAGGATCTGGCTAAAAATACTTGTATCAGTTACAGAAGCCATTGTCCTTTATGGTTATGAGGTCTGGGGTCCGCTCACCAACCAAGAATTCACAAAATGGGACAAACACCAAATTGAGACTGCATGCAGAATTCTGCAAAAAGATCCTCTGTGTACAACGTAAAACATCAAATAATGCATGCAGATCAGAATTACGCCGATACCCGCTAATTTTCAAAACAATTATCAGAAAAGAGACATTAAATTCTACAACCACCTAAAAGGAAGCGATTCCCAAACCTTCCATAACAAAGCCATCACCTACAGAGAGATGAACCTGGAGAAAAGCCCCCTAAGCAAGCTGGTCCTGGGGCTCTGTTCACAAACACAAACAGTCCCCACAGAGCCACAGGACAGCAACACAATTAGACCCAACCAAATCATGAGAAAACAAAAAGATAATTACTTCACACTTTGGAAAGAATTAACAATAAAACAGAGCAAACTAGAATGCTACTTGGCCCTAAACTGAGAGTACACAGTGGCAGAATACCTGACCACTGTGACTGACCCAAAATTAAGGAAATATTTGACTATGTACAGACTCAGTGAGCATAGCCTTGCTATTGAGAAAGGCCGACCTGGCTCTAAAGAGAAGACAGGCTATGTGCACACTGCCCACAAAATGAGGTATTTTGGTATTTGGTATTTTATTAGGATCCCCATTAGCTGTTGCAAAAGCTACCACACAAAACATGAAACATGACATAATACAGAACATTAATAGACAAGAACAGCGCAAGGACAGAACTACATAAAACAATTTTTTAAAGGCACTTCCTAACCTCCTGCCAAATGTAGGACCATATCAGAGACATATTTCTCTCAGATTACACAGACCCACAAACAATTTGAAAGAAAATCTCATTTTGATAAATTCCCATATCTATTGGGTGAAATACCATAGTGTGCCATCACAGCAGCAAGATTTGTGACCTGTTGCCACAAGAAAAGGGCAACAAGTGAAGAACAAACAGCATTGTAAATACGACCCATATTTATGTTTATTTATTTTCCCTTTTGTACTTTAACTATTTTCACATCGTTAAAACACTGTACAGTATTTAGCTATAATATGACATTTGAAATGTCTCTATTACTTTGGAACTTTTGTGAGTGTAATGTTTACTGTTCATTTAATATTGTTTATTTCACTTTTGTTCATTATGTATTTATTTTTCTCAACAATTTTGTGATATCAAATTGGTAGTTACAGTCTTGTCCCATCGCTGCAACTTCCGTATGGACTCGGGAGAGGCGAAGGTCGAGAGCCATGCGTCCTCCGAAACACGACCCTGCCAGGCCGCACTGCTTCTTAACACACTGCTTGCTTAACCCGGAAGCCAGCCGCACCAATGTGTCGGAGGAAACACTGTCCAACTGGCGACCGTGTCAGCGTGCATGCGCCAGGCCCACCACAGGAGTCGCTATATGGGACAAGGACATCCCGGCCGGCCAAACCCTCCCCTAACCCGGACGACGCTGGGCCAATTGTGCACCGCCTCATGGGTCTCCCGGTCGGAAAAAGGGGTGGTGGATAATTTATGCAAGATCAAAGTGAGCAGAGATCTCAGATGAGAGGAGATCATGCTGCCAGAGAGAGTATCTTAATTACACCTCAGTGAAGAGTGTACAGAGCAACAATTAATTGCTGATGGGTGTCCCCAAGCATAAATGTGCCTGCTCTGTGTAAGTAGGTGGGAACTGTTGTGCATGCAAACAGGCATTTCAACATTTTTAAAGCGTCTATGTGGCTACTAGCTAATATGGTTGGTGAACAAGCTGTGGTATACAGTTCTCAATACAAATAGAAAAGTAGTTCATTAGGGGGTAAAAGTGGACAGCAAATGTTCTGCACGTTTCCACATGCCATTGAGTCAAATTGTCACGCCCTGGCTCTGGGGACTCTGAAATGTTGAGCCAGGGTGTGGATTTTCTATGTTTAGTTTCTCGGGGTAGCTTCTATGTTGTGTTTTCTATGTTTTGGGTTTTGTTCTAGATCATATAGATCTATGTTGGTCAGGGTGGTTCCCAATCAGAGGCAGCTGTTGCTCGTTGTCTCTGATTGGGAGCCATACTTAGGTAGGCTGTTTTCAGCTATTCTTTGTGGGATCTTGTTCTGATTTGGTTTGTGTTATACCGTAGACGTCACGTTATCGTTTTGATCGTGTGATCATTCTAAATAAATAATATGTTCACCTTCAACGCTGCGCCTTGGTCCGCTTCATCATGTGTCAACGATCGTGACACAAATTAAATAAAAACAATGACATATTAGTTATAATAGTTATGTTTGGTCAAAACTTGATAGAGCTCTCATTGATTCAAATGCAAAGAATTGCTCTGCCTTACCTTGCCCTGCACTGTCCAGACATTGTAATGTACCTCCTGATTGTGAATCCTCTCTGACCTCAGCATAGACTAAATCTGTTTGTTTATGCAGAGGTTGTTGCTGACTCATCTAGAGGGACGACTCATAGAGGATTTCTTACAACGAGAGCTGAAAGATTATTACACCCAGTCCAGAAGAACTCTCTTTACCCGCCCCAATAGTACAGGGTTTCTCCACAGCGATGCCAGCAGGATCCCCTGGGTGCCGGAGGCCTGGAGTCAGCATCAAACAACTGTTATTAAGGCTGGAACAAATCAACTTTAATGGCACAAAGTAGAGATACAGCTTATTGCTTATTGATATATCACACCAGCTGAGAGAATATAGAGAGTTCATGTTTATTAATGACTCAGGAGCTCTATCACGGGGAGAGTGATTGAAAGATCTCAATGTGTGTGTGTGTGTGTGTGTGTGTGTATGTGTGTGTGTGTGTGTGTGTGTGTGTGTGTGTGTGTGTGTGTGTGCTAGGAAAAGTGTACTTACAATGCCTGTGATATGTGGTTGTCCCCAGTGCTTGACTTGGGATGGAACAAGTGCAGGAGCTGTCTCTTTTCAAGTCGGTCCATTAGACTATGTTCACCGAAATTCACAAATGACATTATGCAATAATGGCCTCCCGAGTGGCACAGTGGTCTAAGGCACTGCATCGCAGTGCTAGCTGTGCCACTAGAGATCCTGGTTCGAATCCAGGCTCTGTCGTAGCCGGCCGCGACCGGGAGACCCATGGGGCGGCGCACAATTCGTCCAGGGTAGGGGAGGGAATGGCTGGCAGGGATGTAGCTCAGTTGGTAGAGCATGGCGTTTGCAACGCCAGGGTTGTGGGTTCGATTCCCACGGGGGGTATGAAAAAAATAGATCTATGTATACACTCACTAACTGTAAGTCGCTCTGGATAAGAGCGTCTGCTAAATGACTAAAATGTAAATTTAAAAATGCAATAGAGACCTCTGATTATTCACTGTTAACAGTTTATACACATTTTCCATGACTTTTTACATAATTTCAATGACTATTATTATTATAGCCTACATGAAAAAGTAAGCATTATTGAGACTGGAAGGCTGCTGTGTCTGATCCCATATAGACCTACCACCTCCTGCCGTTGTGCCCTTGATCAAGGCACTTAGCCCTCCCATGTAGAACTGCACTGTTAGTCACGTGTTGTCAACATGTGGTCAACCCTCCATCTGGAGAGCTCCTGGGTGTGCAGGCTTGGCTTTTTCAACATTACAACCAAATACTTTTGATTCCCTCATTCAATAAGTCAGGGATCAAATGGATAAGATAGGCTCCTTCAAAGCAAGGTATCTAACTAGACATGTTTATATATACGGCTCAAATATTCATGTTTCGGGGAGATCTATACACAGCAAGTTATTTGTCAATTAGGCTATTCTTAGAATATGTTTAACGTTGTCGCAATTACATGGCTAATGTTTAATAGAGGGGAATTCCAGCTTTCCAAAAGTACATAATTATTTAGGCTCTACAGTGCCGATGGAAAGCCAACCACGAAATTAATGCTTAGCTAGCTATAATTAACTAGCGAGATAACGGCTACAAGTTGAAATTGTGATCTAGTTAGTCTGTCTGTCATTATTTTATACCTGCTGCTGAAATGTCGTGCTCTGTCTCCACTGGCAACGGCCCACTTGCACACGCAGCACCACAGACATGCACTAAAGGGTCATTCTGATAATGGCTGATATGTTTTTTATTTATTTATTGATGATATTTAAAAGTGTGTTTTCATGAATTACATTAACAACAATTATGAAACTAATTTCCATTACTTTTCATGACCTTACAGACCCTAATTTGACAACTTGGAAAAGCACATCATGCCATTCAGGCTGGCACATTTTCAATCTGATTCAATCTCAAACAGCCTACTGTCACTCACAGACTAGCGGTAAATAAACTTGAATAAAGCGGAATCAGGAAATGATCTATTGCTATTCAATGAAGATCCCGCCTTCATTCCGCTTTGATAAACCTTTTTTGCCTCGTGTGTGAATCTGGGCAAGCAATAGGCTCCTTTCTTTTTATAGAGGAGCCGGTATGCAATTCCCAAAAAATTAGAAGTGCCGGTACGTCGCTCCGGACAGCTCCGGCCCAAGTCAAGCAATGGTTGTTCCAACTAGCTATCTTAAGGTGAATGCACTAACTGTAAATCACTCTGGATTAGAACATCTGCTAAATGACTAAAATGTAACAAATGTGTGTTCATTTAGTATGAGATTGCATATTGATGGGCCTGGATCAGTCATCAGTTACACTGAGGGCTGGTGGTGTCTCAGCAACACACAGCATGCTCCAGATGGCTCCTTTAGCAGCTGATGTATGGTATGATCTCTTCTAAATCAGCCAGAAGATAGAGGGAGGGAGGGGTAGAGAGGGATGGAGGGAGGGAGAGGCGAGGAGGGAGGGAAGGAGGGGTAGGGAGGGAGGGAGGGAGGGAGGTGGAAAGACAGATGGAGCTACAGTAAAGACAGAAGTAAATCATGTGTGAGGGAGACAGGGAAAACAGGGGGAACAAAGCCTGATTATGGAGTTGCTGAGCAGGCAAAGACTAGCATACATTATGTCCCAGTCCCACAGGGAACAGCTATCAGTCTTAATCCAGGGATTGAAATGAGGAAATCAGATTGAGCCATTTTAAGGGAATAATAAGACAGACAGACCCACAGACAGACAGCTCCTGGCTCTCATATTCACAGCCTCTGTGTTATTACATTCCTGATGTCAGCTCATTTCCTCTACGACCGGGTCAGCTGCCCCCCTCCCCTCTAACCAACATACCAGGCAATCTGATAAATCACCTTTAATCTGTCACTTCCTGTCACACACAAGAAGTTAATTTACCAGAGGAAGAGAAAGGGGGGGGGTCAACGCAGGGGGAGGTGGGACAGCAACAGAGATAGACAGGCCTAAGGAGAGAAAGAAGGACTGAATAGGCCTGAGGAGGACAATAATCTTCACAGCTAAACCAAGGATGGAAACATGCTCCTACAAAAGTGTTGAAAAGACACTCCCTGTGAAAACTAGGGCCGGGACGATACCAGTATCCTGGTATTTTTTCCATGGCAAAAACAAAAACACGAAGCAGTCTGAACTCTTCGGTCCTCTAAAAACCTGCTGTTTGTAAAATATTGTGTGCTATAGCTTAGAAAATAAATACATGTAACTCTGGATGTTTTCCTAAAGAAGTTAAATCCGCTTCATGTTTTGTTTCCTTGCCACGACACTAATTAGTATCGCAATATCGGTATCGTCCCGGCTCTAGTGAATACCAGACACAGTGATTTCAGACAGAGAGAGTACCTCGCTGTGCCAAGCTGACGATGCTAAAATAAAAATGTCAACCTCCCTCGTCTCCAGTGGCAACGAAGCAAACAGCCTTCCTCCCTGGCGAGACACACCTCAGCTTAGGCCAAACCTCTCCTTCTCTCCATCTCTCCTCCTCTCTACCTCTCTACCCATCTTCCTCTCCTCCTCTCTACCTCTCCTCCTCTCTACCTCTCCTCCTCTCTACCTCTCTACCTCTCCTCCTCTCTACCTCTTCTCCTCTCTACCTCTCCTACTCTCTACCTCTCCTCCTCTCCTCCTCTCCTCCTCTCTACCTCTCCTCCTCTCCTCCTCTCTAACTCTCCTCCTCTCTACCTCTCCTCCTCTCCTCCTCTCCTCCTCTCTACCTCTCCTCCTCTCCTCCTCTCTACCTCTCCTCCTCTCCTCCTCTCCTCCTCTCTACCTCTCCTCCTCTCCTCCTCTCCTCCTCTCTTCCTCTCCTCCTCTCCTCCTCTCTACCTCTCTTCCTCTCTACCTCTCCTCCTCTCCTCCTCTCTACCTCTCCTCCTCTCTACCTCTCCATGTCTCCATCTCTCCACCTCTCCACCTCTCCTTCTCCCTACCTCTCCATCTCTCCTCTCTATCTCTCCTCTCCAGCTCTCCATCTCTCATACTGTCCTCCTACCTCCATCAAATCACTGCTGGGCCTGTTGTCACACTGTACACAGTAGTGTCAGTAGTCACAGTCACCTAGTACACTCTGTACCTGGGCATTGTGGTCCTCTGTAGCTCAGTTGGTAGAGCATTGCACTTGCAACGTCTGGATAGTGTCATTCAGCCATCACTCCAACTAAGTGACTGCAAAGTCACTATGCCATTCAGTATGTCAGCCAGTGTCAATATTCACTTAGTCGTCATTTTAGCCTTGCGCTCTATGCATTCATTCATTCATTCATTCATTCATTCATTCATTCATTCATTCATTCATTCATTCATTCATTCATTCATTCATTCATTCAGTCAGTCATCACAGCATGCTCTCACTCCATCCTTTTATTCTCCTTCTTTCCATCTCAATCTAAACTCTCCAAATCCCCAAGCAGCTGTTCACTCCAACATGTGACACACATCCACACTCCCCTGTGTCGGCACTGAGACATCACTGGAAAGCTCAGACAAAGCCATGCATACACCAAGATATACATAGAGAGTAACAGGCACACAGTCAGGACTGCTAGCATAAACACACACACACACACATAAACACACACACACACACAAACGCACACACATACTATCTAAAAAGACACAAGACATGCCTTTATGTAACTCACACACATACAGTAAAACAGGGCAGCTCTCGAGGCTATATCCCACTATAGGAGCCTACACATGTACCAACTCCTTATTATCAGTCTCTCTCAAAGCACACACAGCCTCTCATATACATTAGATAACCAGGCTTCAATAATTCACCATGGTCTTTTCACAGAGTCACTGTATCACAGCTGAGAAGCAGTCAATGTAATGTGCATCCAACCATCTGATGATGACATCCTTCTCCCCTCGCAGCTCTCAGTAACCACCGACATGTTCCCCATGCCTCACAGCCTGTTCCCCTTTTCAATCACACCGCTGTAAATGATTTAACATATGCTCAGTAATGTCGTAGAGAGAACTGGGAAGAAAAAATGTAAAAAAGCAGGACAAAAACAAGGAGATCATCATCAGGGCAGTGCTTCTCTGTTGGACTGTAATGACACTGGAACTACAGGGGGCTTGGTGTTGACACTGTCAGTCCAGTTGTTTGACCACCACTACAGTCTGAATCCACACAGCACAGCAATGACTTTTCTGTCAGTGTGATGCGACATTACAAAGACTGAGTCTCAAACGGCACCTTATTCCCTTTATAGTGCACTACTTTTGACCAAGTGTCCAGGAGATCTGAGAGGGCTGTCAGGAGGGATAGTGTTTGTGCTTGATGAGGGTCAGGGATAGGGCATGTCTCAGCGCTGACCGGCTGGGCCAGTCAGAGACAACACCTCCCTGAGGATGTCACTGTGCTCTGCCGGCTGGCTGGAGATGACATACTGAGGTTAAAGGTCAAGTATGGCAATAGGAAAGCGTGGGTCAGTGCAGTGGATCTGTCCAACAGGAGGAGGAAGAGGACAAAGAGGAACAAACAAGACAGGAGCACTGAGAGAAGGACAGAGCAATGAGTGATGTTCGAACACACACACACACACACACACACACACACACACACACACGCACGCACACGCAAACACACACACATACATAATATGCACACAAGATAATGAAGAACCAATTTACCCCTTATAAATCAACATTTCCAAGAAGAGAGAGCGAACAAGAGAGACCACAACAGATTGAAATGCATGTACATGGACCGTAGAGGAAAGTAATGATTAGATATGTGTTTGAGGTGAGAGAGTGGTGAGAGCCAGGATAAGGGTTGTAGTAGAGATTGGCCTGCGGCTGGGAGATGCCTTATTCTCGCTGTGCCTGTTCATGTATCAGTGATCAGATTGAGGCCCAGAGGTCTAATAAGGATCCTAGTTAGTGAGACCGGCTGGATGTGAGGACAGGAGAAAGATTGGGAGAGTCCAGAGGACGCTTCCCCCCACAGGCACTGCTCTAATCTCAGCATTATGCAAATCACTCACATTATCTCTCCCTATTCTTTCACTTTGTTAATTTCTCATGTTCTTTTTCCTCCAGTCTTCTCTCTTTCTCCACCTAATCTACCCCTAACCTCCTCTTTCTGTCATTCTCTCTGTGCGTCGGCCCTCACGCCCATGTTTCTGATGAATTATTGATGAATGTTGAGCTGCTGAGATTACTCCTGCCTGCTGTGGGTTTCTTTGTTGGGCTGTATGGTACGTGCATCTCTTTCTCTCCCCTTTACTCTCTTTCCTCACTCTCTCTATCTGTGTCTCTTACCTCAATCTGTCTCTGTCTCTCTCTCCCTCTCTCATTCCATATATAATACCAGCCAAAGTTTGGACACACATACTCATTCAAGGGTTTCTCTTTATTTTTACTATTTTCTACGTTGTAGAATAATAGTGAAGACATCAAAACTAGGAAATAACACATATGGAATCATGTAGTAACCAAAAAAGTTAAACAAATACAAATATATTTTATATTTGAGATTCTTCAAAGTAGCCACCATTTGCCTTGATGACAGCTTTGCACACTCTTGGCATTCTCACAACCAGCTTCACCTGGAATGCTTTTCCAACAGTCTTGAAGGAGTTCGTACATATGCTGAGCACTTGTTGGCTGTTTTTCCTTCACTCTGCCATTCGACTCATCCCAAACCATCTCAATTGGTTTGAGGTCGAGGGATTGTGGAGGCCAGGTCATCTGATGAAGCACTCCATCACTCTCCTTCTTGGTCAAATAGCCCTTACAAAGCCTGGAGGTGTGTTGGGTCATTGTCCTGTTGAAAAACAAATGATAGTCCCACTAAGCCCAAACCAGATGGGATGGCGTATCACTGCAGAATGCTGTGGTAGCCATGCTGGTTAAGTGTGCCTTAACCAGCATGAGATTCAAGATGGCGCCGACAGAGAGGGCTGCCTCGCTTCTAGTCCTTAGGAAACTTTGCAGTATTTTGTTTTTTTATGTATTATTTCTTACATTGTTAGCCCAGAAATGCTTAAGTGCCGGGAATAACTATTCGATATCAGAGCAGCGTCAATTTACCAGCACTATGACCAGGAATACGACTTTCCCGAAGTGGATCCTTTGTTTGCACCACCCAGGGCATTTCAACTGATTCCAGAGGCCATTCCAAAACAACGCCATGGAGGAGAGGGAGCTGGAGCGGTCTCCTAAATCAGACTTAGGAGGCGCGCACACCACCCATCGCTTCCAAGTATATTAATCTCTAATGTCCAGTCCCTAGACAACAAAGTGGACGAGATCAGGGCAAGGGTTGCTTTCCAGAGAGACATCAGGGATTGTAACATACTCTGTTTCACGGAAACATGGCTCTCTCTGGATATATTGTCCCCGTCCATACAGCCATCTGGGTTCTCAGTACATCGCGCCGACAGGAATAAACATCTCTCCGGGAAGAAGAGGGGTGGGGGTGTATGTTTCATGACTAAAGACTCATGGTGTGATTGTAACAACATACAGGAACTCAAGTCATTTTGTTCACCTGACCTAGAATTCCTCACAATCAAATGCAGAATTCTCTTCGGTTATTGCTACAGCCATGATATCCCCCCTCAAGCCGATACCATGACAACCCTCAAGGAACTTCACTGGACTTTATGCAAACTGGAAACCATATATCCTGAGGCTGCATTTATTGTAGCTGGGGATTTTAACAAAGCAAATTTGAGAAAAAGGCTACCTAAATTCTATCAGCATATTGACTGTAGCACTCGCGCTGGAAAAACGCTGGACCATAGTTACACTCATTTCCGCTATGCATACAAGGCCCTCCCCCACCCTCCTTTTGGCAAATCTGACCACGACTCCATTTTGCTCCTCTCTTTCTATAGGCAGAAACTCAAACAGGAAGCACCCATGCTTAGGACTATTCAACGCTGGTCTGACCAATCGGAATCCACGCTTCAAGATTGTTTTGATCACGTGGACTGGGATATGATCCGGGTAGCCTCTGAGAATAATATAGACGTATACGCTGATTCGGTGAGTGGGTTTATAAGGAAGTGCATAGGAGATGTCGTACCCGCTGTGACTATTAAAACCTACCCTAACCAGAAACCGTGGATAGATGGCAGCATTCGCAAAAAACTTAAAGCACGAACCACCGCATTTAACCATGGCAAGGTGACGGGGAATATGGCAGAATACAAACAGAGTGGTCATTCCCTCCGCAAGGCAATCAAGCAGGCAATATTGAGACAAAGTGGAGTCGCAATTCAATGGGTCAGACACGAGATGTATGTGGCAGGGTCTATAGACAATCAAGGACTACAACAGGACTTCCTGGACTTCCTGACAGGCCGCCCCCCAGGTGGTGAAGGTAGGAAACAACAGCTCCACTTCGCTGATCCTCAACACTGGGGCTCCACAAGGGTGTGTGCTCAGCCCCCTCCTGTACTCCCTGTTCACCCATGACTGCGTAGCCATGCACGCCTCCAACTCAATCATCAAGTTTGCAGACGACACAGTAGTAGGCTTGATTACCAACAACGATGAGACAGCCTACAGGGAGGAGGTGAGGGCTCTCGGAGTGTGGTGTCAGGAAAATAACCTCTCACTCAACGTCAAAAAAACTAAGGAGATGATTATGGACTTCAGGAAACAGCAGAGGGAGTATCCCCCCCTATCCACATCGACGGGACAGCAGTGGAGAAGGTGGACAATTTTAAGTTCCTCGGCGTACATATCACTGACAAACTGAAATGGTCCACCCACACAGACAGTGTGGTGAAGAAGGCGCAACAGCGTCTCGCCAACCTCAGGAGGCTGAAGAAATTTGGCCTGTCACCTAAAAACCTCACAAACATTTACAAATACACAATTGAGAGCATCCTGTCGGGCTGTACCACCGCCTGGTACGGCAACTGCACCGCCCACAGCTGCAGGGCTCTCCAGATGGTGGTGCGGTCTGCACAACGCATCACCGGGGGCAAACTACCTGCCCTCCAGGACACCTACAGCCCCGATGTCACAGGAAGGCCAAAAAGATCATCAAGGACAACTACCACCCGAGCCACTGCCAGTTCACCCCGCTATCATCCAGAAGGCGAGGACAGTACAGGTGCATCAAAGCTGGGACTGAGAGACTGAAAAACAGCTTCTATCTCAAGGCCATCAGACTGTTAAACAGCCATCACTAGCAAGGAGAGGCTGCTGCCTAAATACAGACTTGAAAATCACTGACTACTTTAATAAATGGAACACTAGTCACTTTAATAATGCCACTTTAATGTTTACATATCTTGCATTATCCATCTCATATGTATTTACCGTATTCTATACTATCTTTTGCACTACGCAACTCTGATAATGACATTGCTCATCTATATATTTATATATTCTTATTCCATTCCATTACTTAGATTTGTGTGTATTAGGTTTTTGTTGTGGAACTGTTAGATATTACTTGCTAGATATTGCTGCACTGTCGGAACTAGAAGCAAAAGCATTTTGCTACACTCGCAATAACATCTGCTAACCATGTGTATGTGACCAATACATTTGATTTGATTTGATTTGAATTCGAAATAAATCACAGACAGTGTCACCAGCAAAGCATCCCCACACCATAACACCTCCTCCTCCATGCTTTACGGTGGGAACCACACATGCGGAGATCATCCGTTCAAAGACACGGAGGTTGGAACCAAAAATCTCAAATTTGGACTCCAGACCAAAGGACACATTTCCACCGGTCTAATGTCCATTGCTCGTGTTTCTTGGCCGAAGAAGGTTTCTTCTTCTTATTGGTGTCCTTTAGTGGTGGTTTCTTTGCAGCAATTCGACCATGAAGGCCTGATTCACACAGTCCCCTCTGAACAGTTGATGTTGAGATGTGTCTGTGACTTGAACTCTGTGAAGCATTTATTTGGGCTGCAATTTCTGAGGCTGGTAACTCTAATGAACTTATCCTCTGCAGCAGAGGTAACTCTGGGTCTTCCATTCCTGTGGCGGGCCTCATGAGAGCCAGTTTCATCATAGCGCTTGATGGTTTTTGTGACTGCACTTGAAGAAACTTTCAAAGTTCTTGAAATTTTCCGTATTGACTGACTTTCATGTCTTAAAGTAATGATGGACTGTCTTTTCTCTTTGCTTATTTGAGCTGTTCTTGCCATAATATGGACTTGGTCTTTTACCCAATAGGGCTATCTTCTGTATACCACCCCTACCTTGTCACAACACAACTGATTGGCTCAAACTCATTAAGAAGGAAAGAAATTCCACAAATTAACTTTTAAGAAAGCACACATGTTAATTGAAATGCATTCTAGGTGACTACCTCATGAAGCTGATGGAGAGAATGCCAAGAGTGTGCAAAGCTGTCATCAAAGGCAAAGGGTGGTTATTTGAAGAATCTCAAATATAAAATACATTTAGATTTGTTTAATACTTTTTTGGTTACTACATGATTCCATATGTGTTATTTCATAGTTTTGATGTATTCACTATTATTCTACAATGTAGAAAATAGTAAAAATAAAGAAAAACCCTTGAATGAGTAGGTGTTCTAAAACTTTTGACTGGTAGCGTATATATTTATAAACTGGGTGGTTCGATCCCTGAATGCTGATTGGCTGACAGCTGTGGTATATCAGACCGTATACCAAGGGTATGAAAAAACATGTATTTTTACTGCTATAATTACGTTGATAACCAGTTTATAATAGCAATAAGGCACCTCAGGGGTTTGTGGTATATGGGCCATATACCACACCCCCTCGGGCCTTATTGCTTAAATATATCTCTTCTTTCGCTCTCTCTCAGTCCCTAGATCTTTGTCGCTCTCGCTCTCTCTTTCTCCCTCTGTGGCTAATCAGCTCTGCTGGTGTGTCACAGCCTGCGATTTCAATCAGTGGGAGCTTGTTTAGGACAGGCACTGCATCCTGAGGGACACAAACACGCTAATACCGTACACACACACACAGCATTACAAAGGCACATTACACATGCATACAAACAAACACACACACACACAAATACACACTTGTGCACAGCACACATAGCTACACATGTCCCTCTGGATCTGCATGTCTATGGTCTGATATGATGACTGCAGGGGGAAAACACATTATGGGTTGTGACTGACATCAAATGGCAGAGCAGTGTGTATGAGAGGTCACACGGTAGGAATCAGTGTGTATGAGAGGTCACACAGTAGGAATCAGTGTGTGTGAGAGGTTACAGTAGGAATCAGTTTGTATGAGAGGTCACAGTAGGAGTCAGTGTGTATGAGAGGTCACAGTAGGAGTCATTGTATATGAGAGGTCACAGTTGGAGTCAGTGTGTATGAGAGGTCACAGTAGGAGTCAGTGTGTGTATGTAAGAGTAGATGGTGTGCATCAGACTATCCGTATTCCCATAGTGTGGAGACGAAAAAAAGCTAACTAACTTTCATTAAGAATTTGAGAATGAAAGATTTCCTACAGTTCAGTGGGGCAAGGAGCAGAGTCCGAACACGGCTGACTGAGTAGTCATAAAAACTCTAGTTATCCTCTCTGTTAGCCAAACTGTCTGACAGCTCATCACAACACACTGGCCCAATGAAGAGGACAGAACACAGCTGATTAAACTCTAAGACCTGAAATGGTGGCCACAACCTGGGAAGATCCCTCATTATCTCCACTGTTATACAGCGCCGCCTTCTGCTGTTTCTCAGGTAGACAGATCTCTCTCCCTCTCTAGCTGTCTCTCTATCTCTATGTGTAGACTATACCAGGTTCCACTTTGGCCTCGCCTGATGAATGGTGGTTGGATAAACGGTGGTTGGATAAACGGTGGTTGGATAAACGGTGGTTGGATAAACAGTGTTTGGATAAACAGTGGTTGAATAAACGGTGGTTGGATAAACGGTGGTTGGATAAACGGTGGTTGTAAAGCTCAAAGTCAGTCACTGTGAAAGCAGAGTGTAAGTGCCACTCAGTATTGATTACACTGTTTTATGACACACCCCAGCTCCACAATTACACTGGTCATAACTCAGTCAGAATGCACTGGAAGTGTACTTAAACATTTCAGCCAAACAATGATAAATCATAAAGAATAAATACGTTTCAGTTCTTGAAAAATCTATTTAGAATTTCTAGGTTTAAGTGAATATCCTGTAAAATTCGATTATATACAGTGGGGAAAAAAAGTATTTAGTCAGCCACCAATTGTGCAAGTTCTCCCACTTAAAAAGATGAGAGAGGCCTGTAATTTTCATCATAGGTACACGTCAACTATGACAGACAAATTGAGAAAAGAAATTCCAGAAAATCACATTGTAGGATTTTTAATGAATTTATTGTCACGGTCGTCGAGGAGTGAAGGAGACCAAGGCGCAGCGTGTGAAACGAACATGGTACTTTATTTAGTTAAAGCACAAAAAACAAGAAACACGACTAGTGAAGTCCACAGTCAACCTGACTGAAAACGGAAACAATAACCCACAAAACAAAGGAGAAAACACACAGAATATATATGGCTCCCAATCAGAGATAACGAGCCGACAGCTGACACTCGTTACCTCCGATTGGGAGTCATAGACCAATCACCACAACACAAACAAAATGAAACTCACCCATCCCCAACACCACCAAATGAAATACACCCAAACACATGAAAATGAACAACCCTGGCTCAATATTCAAAGTCCATAGAGCCAGAGTGTCACAGTACCCCCCCCTAAAGGTGCGAACTCCGGGCGCACCAACATCAGGACTAGGGGAGGGTCTGGGTGGGCGTCTGTCCATGGTGGCGGCTCTGGCCCCGGTCGTGATCCCCACCCCACCACAGTCACAACCTGCTTCGGTAGCTTCCTCCCAATGACCACCCTCCAACTAACCCCACCTGGACTAAGGGGCAACACCGGACTAAGGGGCAGCATCGGCCTAAGGGGCAGCACCGGGATAAGGGGCAGCACCGGGATAAGGGGCAGCACCGGGACAAGGGGCAGCACCGGGCTAAGGGGCAGCACCGGACTAAGGGGCAGCACCGGACTACGGGGCAGCACCGGGCTAAGGGACAGTACCTGACTAAGGGGCAGCACCGGACTAAGGGGCAGTACCAGGCTGAATGGCGGATCCCGGCTGGTCGGCTCTGTCGGATCCCGGCTGGACGGCTCTGGCGGATCCCGGCTGGACGGCTCTGGCGGATCCCGGTTGGACGGCTCTGGCGGATCCCGGCTGGACGGCTCTGGCGGATCCCGGCTGGACGGCTCTGGCGGATCCTGGCGGGACGGCTCTGGCGGATCCAGGCTGGACGGCTCTGGCGGATCCTGGCGGGACGGCTCTGGCGGATCCAGGCTGGACGGCTCTGGCGGATCCTGGCTGGACGGCTCTGGCGGACCCTGGCTGGACGGCTCTGGCGGATCCTGGCTGGACGGCTCTGGCGGATCCTGGCTGGACGGCTCTGGCGGATCCTGGCTGGACGGCTCTGGCGGATCCTGGCTAGACGGCTCTGGCGGATCCTGGCTGGACGGCTCTGGCGGATCCTGGCTGGACGGCTCTGGCGGATCCTGGCGGGACGGCTCTGGCGGATCCAGGCGGGACGGCTCTGGCAGATCCTGGCGGGACGGCTCTGGCGGATCCAGGCTGGACGGCTCTGGCGGATCCTGGCTGGACGGCTCTGGCGGATCCTGGCTGGACGGCTCTGGCGGATCCTGGCTGGACGGCTCTGGCGGATCCTGGCTGGACGGCTCTGGCGGATCCTGGCTGGACGGCTCTGGCGGATCCTGGCGGGACGGCTCTGGCGGATCCAGGCTGGACGGCTCTGGCAGATCCTGGCGGGACGGCTCTGGCGGATCCAGGCTGGACGGCTCTGGCGGATCCTGGCTGGACGGCTCTGAAGGCTCATGGCAGACGGACGGCTTTGCAGGCTCAGTACAGACAGGCGGCTTATGCAGCGCTTGGCAGACGGGCAGTTCAGACGCCCTAGGGCAGACGGCAGACTCTGGCTGGCTGGCGACGCACATCGTGGACCTGGTGCGTGGAGTAGGAACAGGCCGGTCCATACCGGGAACACACACCAATGGCCTTAACTGCGGATCAGGAACGGGCCGGACCGGACTGGTAACACACTTCAGTCTCTCATGCCGTGCCACAACAACTTCCCTCCTTCCACTCGCCAATGGCTCCCGTACTCCGTTAGCCTTCTCTCCTTTTCTCCCTGTGGCAGCCTCCTGCTGCCCAGCTGCCCAAGCCATGTGCCCCCCCCAAAAAATTTCTTGGGGTTGCCTCTCTTCCACGGGCTTCCAGCCTTGCCTTCGCGCTGCCTCCTCGTACCACCTCCTCTCGGCTTTGGCTGCCTCCAGCTCTTCACGAGGGAGGCGATATTCTCCCGGTTGTGCCCAAGGATCCTTTCCGTCCAATAACTCTTCCCATGTCCAGACCCTCGGCTCCTGGACACGCTTGTTACGCTGCTTGGTCCTTTTGTGGTGGGTTTTTCTGTCACGGTCGTCGAGGAGTGAAGGAGACCAAGGCGCAGCGTGTGAAACGAACATGGTACTTTATTTAGTTAAAGCACAAAAAACAAGAAACACGACTAGTGAAGTCCACAGTCAACCTGACTGAAAACGGAAACAATAACCCACAAAACAAAGGAGAAAACACACAGAATATATATGGCTCCCAATCAGAGATAACGAGCCGACAGCTGACACTCGTTACCTCCGATTGGGAGTCATAGACCAATCACCACAACACAAACAAAATGAAACTCACCCATCCCCAACACCACCAAATGAAATACACCCAAACACATGAAAATGAACAACCCTGGCTCAATATTCAAAGTCCATAGAGCCAGAGTGTCACATTTATTTGCAAATTATGGTGGAAAATAAGTATTTGGTCACCTACAAACAAGCAAGATTTCTGGCTCTCACAGACCCGTAACTTCTTCTTTAAGAGGCTCCTCTGTCCTCTACTCGTTACCTGTATTAATGGCACCTGTTTGAACTTGTTATCAGTATAAAAGACACCTGTCCACAACCTCAAACAGTCACACTCCAAACTCCACTATGGCCAAGACCAAAGAGCTGTCAAAGGACACCAGAAACAAAATTGTAGACCTGCACCAGGCTGGGAAGACTGAATCTGCAATAGGTAGCAGCTTGGTTTGAAGAAATCAACTGTGGGAGCAATTATTAGGAAATGGAAGACATACAAGACCACTGATAATCTCCCTCGATCTGGGGAACCACGCAAGATCTCACCCCGTGGGGTTGAAATGATCACAAGAACGGTGAGCAAAAATCCCAGAACCACACGGGGGGACCTAGTGAATGACCTGCAGAGAGCTGGGACCAAAGTAACAAAGCCTACCATCAGTAACACACTACGCCGCCAGGGACTCAAATCCTGCAGTGCCAGACGTGTCCCCCTGCTTAAGCCAGTACATGTCCAGGCCCGTATGAAGTTTGCTAGAGTGCATTTGGATGATCCAGAAGAGGATTGGGAGAATGTCATATGGTCAGATGAAACCAAAATAGAACTTTTTGGTAAAAACTCAACTCGTCGTGTTTGAAGGACAAAGAATGCTGAGTTGTATCCAAAGAACACCATACCTACTGTGAAGCATGGGGGTGGAAACATCATGCTTTGGGGCTGTTTTTCTGCAAAGGGACCAGGACGACTGATCCGTGTAAAGGAAAGAATGAATGGGGCCATGCATTGTGAGATTTTGAGTGAAAACCTCCTTCCATCAGCAAGGGCATTGAAGATGAAACGTGGCTGGGTCTTTCAGCATGACAATGATCCCAAACACCCCGCCCGGGCAACGAAGGAGTGGCTTCGTAAGAAGCATTTCAAGGTCCTGGAGTGGCCTAGCCAGTCTCCAGATCTCAACCCCATAGAAAATATTTGGAGGGAGTTGAAAGTCCGTGTTGCCCAGCGACAGCCCCAAAACATCACTGCTCTAGAGGAGATCTGCATGGAGAAATGGGCCAAAATACCAGCAACAGTGTGTGAAAACCTTGTGAAGACTTACATAAAACGTTTGACCTGTGTCATTGCCAACAAAGGGTATATAACAAAGTATTGAGAAACTTTTGTTATTGACCAAATACTTATTTTCCACCATAATTTGCAAATAAATTCATAAAAAATCCTACAATGTGATTTTCTGGATTTTTTTTTTTCATTTTGTCTGTCATAGTTGACGTGGACCTACGATGAAAATTACAGGCCTCTCTCATCTTTTTAAGTGGGAGAACTTGCACAATTGGTGGCTGACTAAATACTTTTTTTCCCCACTGTATCCTGTCGTAACTATAGTGTTTGACTGTGATTGTGAAAGACTTACCATACAAGTACAGAGTGAGAGAGAGAGAGAGAGAGAGAGAGAGAGAGAGAGAGTGTAAACAGCAGCAGGTGGGTAAACAGCAGAAACCAGACTGTGTGGATTTGATTTGATCTGTTGATTTGAGGCATTATTGTCATTATTAGGCGAATTAGAGAGACTCATATCTTGTGTTTGCTTGTGTGGCTTTACCATTAAGCTGATTAGAAGGAAAGCTTTTAGAAACACATTGAGTCATGCCAATAAAGCTCTCTGGATTAGGGAGGGAATCCAAACACTGCTTTTCTGCTCTGGTTCCCTCCTGCTGGGGGAGAGAGACACTATAAAGTACTTAAGTAAAAATACTTTAAAGTACTACTTAAGTAGTTTTTTGGGGTACCTGTACTTTACTTTACTATTTATATTTTTGACAACTTTTACTTCACTACATTCCTAAAGAAAATAATGTACTTTTTACTCCATACATTTTCCATGACACCCAAAAGTACTTTGAATGCTTAGCAGGACAGGAAAATGGTCCTATTCATGCAATTATCAAGAGCAGCATATAAGATCTTTTTCAAGCCACCATTTTTAAAAAAAGATCTTAACTCCAGTGATTCTCAAAGGGCTTACTTAGAAGATTCACTTTCCCCTTACTGAGAAAGGTGAGCAAGAGAGATGGGAAGATAGAGGAGCGAGGGAGGGTGAGGGAAATAAAGCGAGATAAGAGCTAGCCTCAGCTCTTGGAAGGTACTCTCATTGTTTTTCCAATTTATTGTACATTTACCTACACTCATTCATATTTCATATTAGTTTTCCTTCCTTCTGCAAAAATCTACTTTTAAAAAATCAACTCCCGCCCTCGCCAGAACCCTGGGCACAAGCACCTTATTCCCAAGCTCATAATCAGGTACCAGAGCCAGCTCACATATACACACAGAATGACTCACTCCATCACTGGCTAGCTCCCATATTCAGCTCTCTCTGTCTCGCTCTCAGACTCATAGTCAGGTGGACCTGGCAGCCCAGTCCATTTTAGTATCACATTCCAATTCAGAACAGTGGCCCATTTAACTGCTGTTTCATGGAGTTCTTTCCAGTGAGTGGTGGGGGGACCACCAGATCAATGGCACTGCTGCTCACCTTTACCCTGCAGTAGCTGATCCGGTCTGTCTGATAAAGTCCCATGTTATCCCTGTACACAGCCTGGCACAGAGAACTAAGGGACGGCACAAACAGTGGCACACAAACCGCTGAACCAAATGATCTAATCCAAAACAAAGATAGGCAGGTTTAGACTATCTGTCCAGACCAGGTCCACACAGAAGCACACTCATGTTCTCTCCTGGTTTCGTCTCTCCCCTCCTGTCCTCATTAGTAGGCAGGACCCCTGTTCTAGTTTGCACACTCCACTGTTCTGACTAAATGAGAAAATTAATGAGCTAGGGTGAGCTAAAGGGAACGGCACAACATTCAGCGTCTCCCCCCCACCTCTTCACACCGTCCACCCCCTGTATCACTCTCTCACCTCTCCCCTCTGTCACCATCTCTTTCCTCCCTGGTTAATTTCATCCTGCTGCCAGGCTGAGCCTTTAGGAGGCTTGACCTGTTCCTCCTCCATCTCTGTCTCTGTGTCTGGGTTTAGGCTTCAGAGTAACACTGGATAAAGAGAGAGGCATGGAACTGAAAACAAGAGCTTATAAGACAGGAAAATACATCTGGTTTCATCCTGCTGCTACAGTGTCTTCACAACAAGAAAGAACAAACATGTAGCCTAGCCTACACACAAACACAAACACCTTCACACACCCACACAGATATGAACGTGATTAAGTGACACACACAAACACTTCAACTGTTTCAGTAAAAAGCTGAAGGATGGGGCTGGAGAAATGTAACCACTCTCAAATTCATAGATATAGCTATGGATGCAAGGACTGAATATCCATGATATAAAAATTACAGTTTTAACCATGTTTTTAGGCTATACAGTGTTTGATTTCAATGATATTGTTTACAAACAATGGAGTAAAACAAGTGTATATTTTGGGTTCTGATGGGGTAAGACTATGGATTGCTGTTGCTATGTAATGACCAATGAGAGGCTTTGAAGCCATCGGTCGGCCATATTGGCACGCCCCAGAAGAAGCAGTCCTTCATAGGAATGAATGGAATTACAGTATTTCAATTCAATGTTTCAAGGACAAAATTACATGTATTTATGTATTTGTGTAATTTTAGTGGTGACAGTAACATTAGAACTTTCAAAAAAGTGTACTTGAAGGAAAAACAAATGTAGACATTACTAAATGCATTTCTATAGCTTCCAAAATATTTTTTACAATGGTGGGGGAGCGCCAATCATTGGGTACGACCCCTTGAACTAAGTTCATGAGGTATTTAATATTCTTCAAGAATTAATGGATATACATAATTCATTTAAAAGTCAAAAAATGTATGTACCAATCATAGATTGCCCCTGTAACTATGCTAATAATTATCCTAAATGTGAACAAGACTCGCTAAAAATAAATGCATGTGTGGTTAGTGAGTGTTACATAACTGCAAACATTTGGAAAAGTTCAAGAAATTGTAATCCCTAACAAAATCTGTAAATATCAATTTAATATGTAGCACACTACTGTGTTCATTCAGGGTGCATGTTGTCATGACAACCCAAGTGTTGGAGAATGTCAATTAGATGAACAGTACTGTTTATGTTTTATATGCTTCTTATAGGATGTGCCTATGTCTCCAACATCTAATCATCCATCCATCCAACACAGGCAGGAGAATAGATGCATACACAGAAACACGCAGACACACTCACACACTCTATTTGTAAGACAATCTCAAAAGAGCTAGATGAGGTGGTGATTACCATATCCTCAAGCCTCCTGGAGAGTACACACATACACTTGAGTTCTGATTAGGGTTGCAAAATCCGAGGAACTTTCAATAAATTCCCTCGTATTCCCGAAATCCCGGAATAAGGAGAAAATAAGCAGGAAATCCAGAATCCTCCAACCAGGATTTCTGGAACACCAGGGAATTTATTGAACGTTCCCAGAATTTTGCAACCCTAGTTCTGATTGTGTGAGTAACTGATGTCTGTAGTGTTTGTGTACCTGCTGTTGATGCATCCTTTGAACCAAATACATCATATAGTGATGAAGCAGCATAGCATCATAATCTAAGAGCATACAGTAAGTTTCCCTTCCTTTGAAAAACAAACACACATAGACTGGTACACTACATAAACACTCTCTCTCTGACTTTCTATGCGATACAAACACAGCACGCACAAAGACACTCTCATTAAAAAAGAACATACACTCACTCCATCAAAGGGTAAAAGTTAATATTTTTGCAACTGGACGTGTACAGTAGTAAACAACATCTGAAGGCAGCAGCCCAAACATCTCTCTCTCTCTCTCTCTCTCTCTCTCTCTCTCTCTCTCTCTCTCTCTCACAGCCAAGAGACAGTTTATATCCTCTCCCCTTAAAGTGTGTGTAAGAGGCCCGCCCTGGCCCTCTCCTCTCCTCTCCCCACATCGAACCAATAACAGCACAGCACAGAGAAAAGCCATCAGCACCACCATTAGAACGCTTCCAATGCCGTTTGTTATGTTAGGCCTAATGACTGGATGGGTCCGGGGGGATGCATTTCACGCTTTCTGGTGAACACACAAGGCTTTTTAATCAGCCTTTAAAATAAATAAGCCATGATAGCATCCCTCTTGTTCCACCGCTCTCCCCTTGCTCTGCCCTGCCTTCACATTCAAATGGCTCGCAAATGGAACAAATGGGAATTAGATCAACAGATATATTGGCTCTGATAAGACACTGATGCATTTTAAATGCATGGGAAAGAATGGGTGCGGAGGGGAGGGGTATCTTTACTGCCGCAGAAAACACAATCTAACACTAAAACAGGAGCATTAGAATGGAGTGAAGCACCATTAAACAGCTTGTAGAGACAGAACTAACTCATACATCACACTGTGACCTACTGTAGCTCTGATTATTGGCATAATTGAAATGAAAGTACATATTTAAAGGAGGCATTGTAACTTACATTGTAAGTTAAATCCATACTCTCTCTCATTGTAAAGACATGGCTTGGGGCAGAAAACGTGTGAATGCTCAGAGCCTGTAAATAATAGATCAGGTTGAGGGAGAGACAGACAGAGTGGATGTGCCGAGAGAAAAAGGGAAAATGTAAAGGTAGTTGAGTTTAACTGGGGGCTAGGAAATCGTTTTTATTTTATATTGTGGTGCTGTTGAACCCTTCTTTTTTAGCTAGTCTTCCTATGATAATAATAATAATATTATTATAATAATGTGGTGGGTCCTCACCATACTGAAATTCAGAAGAAGAGAATGGTTCAACACTTCAGATATACTCTTATTGTTTCTAAATGTTTGCTTCTAACTACCACTACTACTACGGTATTTTCCTGTGTGGAATGATGTCTGCAGGACTGAGCATCCCTTCAGCATGGACAATTCATCAGATGAGGGGGACATGTAGAGTCCAGGGGGTTAAACACTGAACTTCAAGTGCTGTCTGTCTGACAGGCCTGAGATAGACAAGACACACTCTCACACTGACTGGGACCTGACTAGAGACAGGGTGATGAGAGGAGTCTGGCACCGCCATCGCCATGGTGATGGATGCTTCCACAGCCCAAGGTCAGGGGGCGGGTGTGCTACCCAGCCATCTGTCAAACAGTGGACTGACGGGAGGGGTGGTGCTGGTGGCTGTTGAGGAGGGAAGCCGCGCCCGGCAGGGTGACAGGGCAGTGCCCAGGGCAGAGGGTGAGGGATGCCCCTCTCTCTCTCTGCCGCACCTTCACTCAGGCTGGCAGGACTGAATCAATACCCAGCGGAGAGAGCCCTGAGAGGAGGGAGAGAGAGGGAATGAGAGGGCCAGCTGGAACTGCCTCCACTGGCGGACAAACATCCACTACCTGCCTCCTTCAGTCTATCAAGTCCATTTGTCACCTGTCATAGTTGTGACCCCTGTTGACCTCTGTCTCGTCCAAGCCTGTTAATCACTCCAGCCAAGTGCATTTGGTTTGCTTCGATCGCCGCAGACAACCTGGCCGGACAAGCCAGTTTACAACCTTGAGACAAATCAGCTGGGAGAGTGTGGATGATGGATGGGGCCCTGAAGGGGACAAGAATGGACTGGAGAGAGTCAGTAGGGCCTCCAAAAGAACCTCTAATCCACAGCTTATTCAGGCCCTCAATAGGGGCTTCACAACTATTCATCATAATCATTGTTATCACTCAGTGATTAGATGTTCAATAGAAGCCAAAGTAAAAGAGTGCATCGTCATGCACCATAAAAGACTAAGGAGAGGCAGACATAACTCTCTGCACTCTGAGGAGACTCTCTCTCTACCTCTCTCTCTCTCTCACTCCCCCTCCTCCCTCTCTCTCTTTCCTCCCTACACTCCCTCCTTCTTACATCTGCACTGCAGGAGTTCACACCGTCTGAATATAGTGGTATAAATAGAGACTCAAACTCTGTCTGACTTGGCTTTTTTTTTACCATTAACCTAAACTTTTCCATTTACTGTAGGCCTATCTGAGGTATGTAACCATACACAACACTCAATAGGAGTTCAAAATGTTTGGAGGCAAATGCATCATCAATTAATTTCATATCAAGGCCTGGTTTGAATGCAGGTACATTCTAAAGAGTAGTATACCAGAGGTCTCATTTCCCACAATGAGATTGACTAGACATCTAGAATACCTCTGAATAATGACAATAACAGTCAGTTATCAAGGCATATCATGGGAGGAGAGAGAGAGAGAGAGAGAGAGAGAGAGAGAGAGAGAGAGAGAGAGAGAGAGAGAGAGAGAGAGAGATAATTGATTATGGCATAATGGATTATTATGACAGGATGTTGCAATGGAAGAGAGGGAAGGAGGGAGAAGCATGAGAACAGAAAGAGAGAGCAAGAGACTGGCAGCATGGAGGTCTTTTACCACGCTATGGTTGTACCCATCAGCCCCAACAGTGGTTTGCACTGAGCGGGAGTACTGCTCCATGCGAGAGAATGTTGTGAGACCAACAGTAACAGTCTCCCACTCTCTCCATTACATAGAGAGCAAGGAGAGAGGCTACACACTCTATCCATCTCTCTTAACCTCATTCACTCCCTCTCTCCTGTCTCTCCACCCTCTACCCCTATGGGCTGGCTGTGTCAGCCCTCCTGCCCAGCGGAGCTGACTGTGATTGGATAAGACAACAGCATGGCAGCCTCTCACAGCACAGAGCCAGCAGCATGCAGACAGACACTACGCACACTCAGACCAACGCATGGAAGCAGCCATGCTCAGACACACAAGGACACAAACCACTACACACAAACACATAGGAACAAAAACAAATCAAAATCCCATTAAAAGCTGATGCACTTAAAAGCTTTTTAACACTCATGTGTCATCTCTGTGTAACTCAGTACCGTAGCTGGGTTAGACTAGTAGAGGAATCAAATGCTTTCACTCTCCGTCTAGTCAGACCATTTCTCCATCACACACTATTCTACTCTTTCCTCCTTATAGGCTACACCCTGCCTGCTCGCTGAATCTCATCCTCCCAAGATTGGAGTGCAAAGAACAGAGGGAGGTTTGAGTTGGAGAACAGAAGACAGACAGACAGACAGACACGGAAAAGGAAGAATGGCAAGTTCAGAAAGAAACCTCTAGTACTTATTTAGTGAAGTTTACTTCAATTTCTAAAAACCACATGCCTAATTCCTTAATCTTCAAGTCTCCAAGTGAGAAACATTATCTGCCAATTTTCACCCACACGCTGGGCCATTCTTTGGGTGAAGTTAAACCATGGAAGAAAATAATTTACACTCCGAATTCCATTATGTCTTTTATACACTGCATAGCCCCAGTCCTCTTTAGAAACGTGTTTGTGTTCTCTGCCATTGCTCAGGTCTCTCTTTAACACAATCACAGTGACAGGTCCACTGACCTGCAGCTACAGAGGTGTAGAGCTGAGCAGAGCTGGGTTCATGTTCACAGAGTTACACCAGCTAATTACACAACACCACTAAGGCCTGCGGTAGTGTATACATTTTGTATGAGAGTAGTACCAAACAGAGACAAGGCTGCCAAACTTATCATGAGGTGATGACCTCTTCCACACAAAACCTGACGGTTTCAGGATTCATTTTCAGAGATTTTCTCCACAAAACGCTTTTTAAATTATATCACACAGTATACATTATTCATGTCTGTGAGCTGTTTCTCGCTCTCTGGCCGACAGTCACGCTAAACATGATTTTGCCCACCTCACACGGGGCCAATAAATATAATTACTAGAATGACTCTACTGATTAAAAGTTATGGATGAATAGGTGCACATGCTCCCAAGTATCCGTACAGGTGTGTGATTAATTAAGTTTCTGACTCGCATGAGATTATTCATCCATGGCAAAAAAGACTCCACATACAGACAGGGACATGAATGGAGACAGGAAAATATAGAGAGGGTGTGTGTGAGAGTGAGAGAGACTGAGAGAGAGAGAGAGAGTGAGAGAGACTGAGAGAGAGAGAGAGAGAGAGAGAGAGAGAGAGAGAGAGAGAGAGAGAGAGAGAGAGAGAGAGAGAGAGAGAGAGAGAGAGAGAGAGAGAGAGAGTAAAAGAGGAGAGAGAGTGAGTGGAGATAATAAAAGTTCATCAGAATGTCACACTGCACAGTAACACGTCAAACTGAGTAGCATACCAGAGGTCTCATTTCCCACAATGAGATTGACTTCAGACATCTAGAATACCTCTGAATAATGACAGTAACAGTCAATAATGACAATAAATGTCTCTATTCCTTTGGAACTTTTGTGAGTGTAATGTATACTGTTTATTATCTATTTCACTTGGGAAAGGGTGAGAGAGCGAGAGAAAGGACGTGAGAGAGAGAGAGAGAGAGAGAGAGAGAGAGAGAGAGAGAGAGAGAGAGAGAGAGAGAGAGAGAGAGAGAGAGAGAGAGGGAGAGAGAGAAAGAGATAGAGAGAAAGGATGTGAGAGAGAGAGAGAAAGAGAGCGAAAGAGAGAGAAAGGATGTGAGAGAGAGCGAGAGAGAGAGAGAGAGAGAGAGAGAGAGAGAGAGAGAGAGAGAGAGAGAGAGAGAAGAGAGAGAGAAAGAGATAGAGTGGAGGAGATAATTAAAACTCATAAACAGAAAGTCACACTGCACAGTAACACGTCAAACTGAGCTTGAAAGAGCCAGTCTGAGAGTGGTGCCACATCCATCTATCCCTTTAGCATCCACCTTAAAGCACCAGTGCTTTGTTTGGTTTCTCAGGCAGGGTGGAACAGGGTGGAGGTGCTAATTGGCTAATGGTCGGATTGTAGCCTTGGCTCCCATCCTATGCTGCTTCCCAGTGTGTCGGCCTCATCTACAGCCCTGCCGATGAGATAATCACCAGGGTGACTCATGGAACGCTGATCGATCCGCTCCCACTTCACTGCCATTCTGTACGGGCCGCCTCACATTTCCTCCCATTAACACGGATGAGCTGTGATTGAAATGAGAGGTAATGTGCTGTGTACTGGTCTGTGTATGTTTAAAAGCCCTATCTCCAGAGGGTACAACACAGGGACGGGTCAAGCCCCACATCTGTGTCAGTCTACTGGGCAACTCAAATAGCATCAGGACCAAACAGTGGCATAATGCAGTGGGAGTAGGGGAGGGTGTCTGGGAGAAGCAGAGAACAGGCAACAGACAGTAGAGGAGGAAGGTACTAGAGACAATTAGTGTCTGAGTTTCCAACTGCATCACAGGTCACTGGAGTGTTTGAGAGACACTCAGATTGTCAGGGAGTACAATAGAACAGAACGTCACAAGGAAGCAGAGTATGAGGCAATATATTGGCAATGAGACTGCTTCAAATTGTATTGTTTGTGATAACAGACTGCCACAATGTCCTTGAGCAAACTTTGTCAACTCCATCTGCATGCAATAGACTAGAGATAGAGAGAGATAGACAGTGAGAGATAGACAGAGAATTGTCCAATAACATAACTGAAAAGAGCCTGGCTGTATGTGTGTGTGTGTGTGTGTGTGTGTGTGTGTGTGTGTGTGTGTGTGTGTGTGTGTGTGTGTGTGTGTGTGTGTGTGTGTGTGTGTGTGTGAAATATCAAACCTAAAATGTAGGCAATATTCTTGTAAATGACAAGGCCTGCGGTGGGAACACATCCATAATTCATTTCATAGTCTATGTCAGCCTTCACAGAGGACCTGTGAGGCAACACACACACACAGTGCAGACCTATGATTTGATGGGCTGGTATTAAGAGGACGAGTGCATGACAGTCCACCACTGCTTCATTCAGACACAAAACCCCATTATCTTTAAGTGCTGTTGAAATGACTCTCTCTCTCTCTCTCTCTCTCAAGGCCATGCTCACTGAGTATGTACATAGTCAAAGCTTTCCTTAAGTTTTGGTCAGTCACAGTGGTCAGGTATTCTGCCACTGTGTATTCTCTGTTTAGGGCCAAAAAGCATTCTAGTTTGCTCTGTTTTTTTGTTTGTTCTTTCCAATGTGTCAAGTAATTCTCTTTTTGTTTTCTCATGATTTGGTTGGGTCTAATTGTGTTGTTGTTGTTGTTGTCCTGGGGCTCTGTGGGGTCTGTTTGTGTTTGTGAACAGAGCCCCAGGACCAGCTTACTTAGGGGACTCTTTTCCAAGTTCATCTCTCTGTAGGTGATGGCTTTGTTATGGAAGGTTTGGGAATCGCTTCCTTTTAAGTGGTTGTAGAATTTAATGTCTGGATTTTGATAATTAGCGGGTATTGGCCTAATTCTGCTCTGCATGCATTATTTTGTGTTTTTCGTTGTACACAGAGAATATTTTTGCAGAATTCTGCATGCAGAGTCTCAATTTGGTGTTTGTCCCATTTTGTGAATTCTTAGTTGGTGAGCGGACCCCAGACCTCACAACCATAAAGGGCAATGGGTTCTATAACTGATTGAAGTATTTTTAGCCAGATCCTAATTGGTATGTCCAATTTTATGTTCCTTTTGATGGCATAGAAGGCCCTTCTTGCCTTGTCTCTCAGATTATTTTTGTTTTACTGAGATTTAATGTCAGGGCCCAGGTCTGAATCAATCAATCAATCAATCGATCAATCTCTCTCTCTCTCTCTCTCTCTCACTCACTCACTCACTCACTCACTCACTCACTCACTCACTCACTCACATAAAAGGATATCACTGACACATTAATTGAGCTCCCAAATCAGGTTCATGACCCATAATCCCATAACTGAAAGACAATAAGAGAGGAAATGCAACAGTGTGTGATGAGTACTGTAAGCCTGAGGGTGGTGTTAATAGCAGCAACAGCATCAGACAGCCACAGAGAGCGACACACATGCAAACATGATGGGACGTCTGCTGCTAGCTGGGAGGCCAGACAGACCAAGGCAAGCCTGCTCTAATTAGCTATAGTACTCACTAGCATGGATGGGAAGGCGTGGGCTGGCTGGTCCACATTGTATTAACTAAACTCTATGGAAATATGCAGTATACATACAGTATATGCTTACTTATAAACTGGGAGGTTCGAGCGCTGAATGCTGATTGGCTGACAGCTGTGGTATATCAGACCATATACCACGGGTATAACAAAACTTTTATTTTTACTGCTCTAATTATGTTGGTAACCAGTTTATAATAGCAATAAGGCACCTCAGGGGTTTGTGGTACAGTGCCTTGCAAAAGTATTCATCCCTCTTGGCGTTTTTCCTATTTTGTTGCATTACAACCTGTAATTTAAATGGATTTTTATTTGGATTTCATGTAATGGACATACACAAAATAGTCCAAATTGGAATGAAAAAAATAACTTGTTTCAAAGAATTCTAAAAAAGTAATAACGGAAAGGTGGTGTGTGCATATGTATTCACCCCCTTTGCTATGAAGCCCCTAAATAAGATATGGTGCAACCAATTACCTTCAGAAGCCACATAATTAGTTAAATAAAGTCCACCTGTGTGCAAACTAAGTGTCACATTATCTGTCACATGATCTCAGTATATATACACCTGTTCTGAAAGGCCCCAGAGTCTGCAACACCACTAAACAAGGGGCACCACCAAGCAAGCGGCACATTGAAGACCAAGCAGCTCTCCAAACAGGTCAGGGACAAAGTTGTGGAGAAGTACAGATCAGGGTTGGGTTATAAGAAAATATCAGAAACTTTGAACATCCCACGGAGCACCATTAAACCATTATTAAAAAATTGAAAGAATATGGCACCACAACAAACCTGCCAAGAGAGGGCAGCCCAACAAAACTCACGGACCAGGCAAGGAGGGCATTAATCAGAGAGGCAACAAAGAGACCAAAAATAACCCTGAAGGAGCTGCAGAGCTCCACAGCGGCGATTGGAGTATCTGTCCATAGGACCACTTTAAGCCGTACACTCCACAGAGCTGGGCTTTACGGAAGAGTGGCCAGAAAAAAACCATTGCTTAAAGAAAAAAATAAGCAAACACGTTTGGTGTTCGCCAAAAGGCATGTGGGAAACTCCCAAACATATTGAAGAAGGTACTCTGGTCAGATGAGACTAAAATTGAGTTTTTGGCCATCAAGGAAAACGCTATGTCTGGCTCTGTCACGATCGTCTATAGACGGGACGGACCAAGGCGCAGCGTGATATGCATACATGTTTATTAACGAATAAACACAACGACAAAACAATAAACAAACGATACGTGAAGTCCAAGGCAGCACAACACAACATACCTTAACTGGAACAAGATCCCACAACTAACTAGTGCCAAAAGGCTGCCTAAGTATGGTTCCCAATCAGAGACAACGAGCGACAGCTGCCTCTGATTGGGAACCACACCGGCCAACATAGAAATAGACATACTAGAACATCAACATAGAAATATACAACATAGAACACACACACCCTGACTCAACATATACGAGTCCCTTGAGTCAGGGCGTGACAGGCGCAAACCCAACACCTCTCATCACCCCGAGAACACCATCCCCACAGTGAAGCATGGTGGTGGGAGCATCATGCTGTGGGGATTTTTCATCAGTAGGGACTGGGAAACTGGTCAGAATTGAAGGAATGATGGATGGCGCTAAATACAGGGAAATTCTTGACGGAAACCTGTTTCAGTCTTCCAGAGATTTGAGACTGGGACGGAGGTTCACCTTCCAGCAGGACAATGACCCTAAGCATACTGCTAAAGCAACACTTGAGTGGTTTAAGGGGAAACATTTAAATGTCTTGGAATGGCCTAGTCAAAGCCCAGACCTCAATCCAATTGATCATCTGTGGTATGACTTAAAGATTGCTGTACACCAGCGGAACCCATCCAACTTGAAGGAGCTGGAGCAGTTTTGCCTTGAAGAATGGGCAAAATTCCCAGTGGCTAGATGTGCCAAGCTTATAGAGACATACCCCAAGAGACTTGCAGCTGTAATTGCTGCAAAAGGTGGCTCTACAAAGTATTGACTTTGGGGGGGTGAATAGTTATGCACGCTCAAGTTTTCTGTTTTTCTGTTTTATTTCTTGTTTGTTTCGCAAGAAAAAATATGTAGCATCTTCAAAGTGGTAGGCATGTTGTGTAAATCAAATGATACAAACCCCCCAAAAATCAATTTTAATTCCAGGTTGTAAGGCAACAAAATAGGAAAAACGCTAAAACGCTAATACTTTCGCAAGCCACGGCCAATATACCACGGCTAAGGGCTGTATCCAGGCACTCCACATTACGCTGTGCATAAGAACAGTCCTTAGCTGTGGTATATTGGCCATATACAGTGAGGGAAAAAAGTATTTGATCCCCTGCTGATTTTGTACGTTTCCCCACTGACAAAGACATGATCGGTCTATAATGTTAATGGTAGGTTTATTTGAACAGTGAGAGAGAGAATAACAACAAAAAAATCCAGAAAAACACATGTCAAAAATGTTATAAATTGATTTGCATTTTAATGAGGTAAATAACTATTTGACCCCTCTGCAAAACATGACTTAGTACTTGGTGGCAAAACCCTTGTTGGCAATCACAGAGGTCAGACGTTTCTTGTAGTTGGCCACCAGGTTTGCACACATCTCAGGAGGGATTTTGTCCCACTCCTCTTTGCAGATCTTCTCCAAGTCATTAAGGTTTCGAGGCTGATGTTTGGCAACACAAACCTTCAGCTCCCTCCACAGATTTTCTATGGGATTAAGGTCTGGAGACTGGCTAGGCCACTCCATGACATTAATGTGCTTCTTCTTGAGCCACTCCTTTGTTGCCTTGGCCGTGTGTTTTGGGTCATTGTCATGCTGGAATACCCATCCACGACCCATTTTCAATGCCCTGGCTGAGGGAAAGAGGTTCTCACCCAAGATTTGACGGTACATGGCCCCGTCCATCGTTTCTTTGATGCGGTGAAGTTGTCCTGTCCCCTTAGCAGAAAAACACCCCCAAAGCATAATGTTTCCACCTCCATGTTTGACGGTGGAGATGGTGTTCTTGGGGTCATAGGCAGCATTCCTCCTCCTCCAAACACGGCGAGTTGAGTTGATGCCAAAGAGCTCCATTTTGGTCTCATCTGACCACAACACTTTCACCCAGTTCTCCTCTGAATCATTCAGATTGGCAAACTTCAGACGGGCATGTATATGTGCTTTCTTGAGCAGGGGGACCTTGCGGGCGCTGCAGATTTCAGTCCTTCACGGTGTAATGTGTTACCAATTGTTTTCTTGGTGACTATGGTCCCAGCTGCCTTGAGATCATTGACAAGATCCTCCCGTGTAGTTCTGGGCTGATTCCTCACCGTTCTCATGATCATTGCAACTCCACGAGATGAGATCTTGCATGGAGCCCCAGGCCGAGGGAGATTGACAGTTATTTTGTGTTTCTTCCATTTGCGAATAATTGCACCAACTGTTGTCACCTTCTCACCAAGCTGCTTGGCGATGGTCTTGTAGCCCATTCCAGCCTTGTGTAGGTCTACAATCTTGTCCCTGACATCTTTGGAGAGCTCTTTGGTCTTGGCCATGGTGGAGAGTTTGGAATCTGATTGATTGATTGCTCCTGTGGACAGGTGTCTTTTATACAGGTAGCAAACTGAGATTAGGAGCACTCCCTTTAAGAGTGTGCTCCTAATCTCAGCTCGTTACCTGTATAAAAGACACCTGAGAGCCAGAAATCTTTCTGATTGAGAGGGGGTCAAATATTTATTTCCCTCATTAAAATGCAAATCAATTTATAACATTTTTTTGTTGTTATTCTGTCTCTCACTGTTCAAATAAACCTACCATTAAAATTATAGACTGATCATTTCTTTGTCAGTGGGCAAACGTACAAAATCAGCAGGGGATCAAATACTTTTTTCCCTCACTGTACCACACCTCCTCTTGCCTTATTGCTTAAATATACATACAGTACATACAGGTAACTTCCAAAATAAAGGAAACACCAACATAAAGTGTCTTAATAGAGCGTTGGGCCACCACAAGCCAGAACAGCTTCAATATTCTACAAGTGTCTGGATGTCTATTGGAGGGATGTGACACCATTCTTCCACAAAAAAAATGGATGGTGCTGGAAACGCTGTCTCAGGCGCTACCTCAGAATTTCCCACAAGTGTTCAATTGGGTTGAGACCTGGTGACACACACACACACACACACACACACACACACACTTTAAACCCCTTTTGAGACCCCTCTTTCAAAGTCACTGTGATCTCTTTGTCTAGCCATGGTAGCCAGAATAATGGGCCACTGGGCATTTTTATACATGACCCTAAGCATGATGAGATGTTGATTGCTTAATTAACTCAGGAACCACATCTGTGTGGAAGCACCTGCTTTCAATATACTTTGTATCCCTCATTTACTGGTGTTTCCTTTATTTTGGCAGTTACCTGTACATACAACATACAGTGCGCATACAGGGTACAGAAGGCATACAGAGACACTTTCAAACTGGATGTAATCATTGCAAAACACCACAATGCAATTTGCGCCAAAACGAAATGTTGACTACAGGAGCTGCTATATTCTGACTGATGGATCACCTATATTCACCTTATCCTGTGTATTCTAAAGGTCAGTTTATACTTGGTCTAACGACATGTCTGTAGACAATTAGAATGGGACAAGTGTCTCTGGTCAAAACAACATTTAATTTATACTCCAGTGGAATGTCTGCAGACCGTCGCTGCAACTGTCAGTTTTCTTGTCGCACATGAAAAAGGTTTAAGTCTCTGTGACTGTCGCAACATCCGTTGTCGTGGTTACCGGACTGCCACACCAACCAGACCAAATCTTCCTGTGACAAGCTGATGCAGAAGTTCTAAAATTCTCTGATAGAATGACCTACTTTTATTTCGTCACACTGTGGCAGTAAGTCTTTTTCTGAAAGCTCGCCATTACCTTGTAAATAATGTTGTGGGTGTATTTTCCTGTAATAATGAATAGAAAGTAGCTAAAGTTAAGATGTTGTCACGGATCGATGTTTCTGTGTCACACTAGTCCTGTCTTTATTATTCACACCTGTTACTCATTAGGCTTATTGGTTTCCCTATATTACCTCTGTTTTGCCTCCTGGGTTTGTGCGTGATTGTTACGTCGTCTGTTGAGCTGTTGTTTTGCTCTTCCCTGTGTGGAGGGTTTGCTATGGTTTATTTTGTGTTTAGTAAAGCCATACTTTTCTCAGTTCTGTGTCCTGCGCCTGATTCCGTTTCACCACTTCACCCAGACACTGACAGAATCACGCACCACTATGGAGTCAGCAGGCACTTCCGGTCCCAGCGACTAAGTGGAGGAACACATCCAACAGCACTCGACCTTGCTGCTGAGACTAGGTTCGGCTATGGATCGAGTGATCAACACCATGGATCGATGGGAGAGAGTTGGGTTTTCTACACCTCCTCCTCCTCCAATTTCTCCTCCATCAAGACCATCAAACCCTGAGTCTAGTGGTATTCGGCTCTTGCTCCCGAGGGAATATGATGGGACAGCTGCCGGGTGTAAGGGTTTCCTGCTCCAGGTGGAGCTCTACTTGGAGCGTGTCCGCCCTCATCTCCTGTCTGTCGGGCAGAGCGCTGGAATGGGCCAACACGGAGTGAGGTGGAATAGACGCTGAGTCTGTTCATTATGAGGATTTTACCCGCCGTTTCCGGGCAGTATTCGATCCGGCTGGATAACCTGTTGGCCACCCGCAGACGTCCAGATCAGGGTCCGTCCAGTCCATCCCCCAGCCCTTCCGACTCCACACCTATGAAGTTTGGAGGTGCTGATGTGGAGAGAACGAGCAAGGGGGTGGTCTCCTGCACCAACTGTGGCCGCAGAGGACACACTGCGGGCCGGTGCAGGAGGGGACCCTCATGGAACCGAGGTAGCAGGCAGTGTTCTGGTGGACCATCCCAGGTGAGTAGGCACCCAACTCACCCAGAGCTCCCTGTTGCTCACATGATGGTAAATGTTATTTTCCCTGAGTTTTCACCACATTCCCAGCATAGGGCGCTCGTAGATTCCGGCGCAGCTGGGAATTTCATGGATAGGCTGGTTGCGCATAGATTAGCGATTCCTATATTGCCTTTAAATGTGCCATTCCCCATACGTGCCCTAGATAGTCGCCCTTTAGGGTCGGGTATCGTTAGGGAGGTCACAGTTCCACTCCGGATGGAGACGCAGGGGGGTCATGAGGAGAGAATTAGTCTCTTCCTTATTGATTCTCCTGCGTTTCCCGTGGTGCTGGGGCTTCCCTGGCTAACCACCCATGACCCCAGTATTTCGTGGCAACAGAGAGCTCTTAAGGGATGGTCACCTCAGTGCTCGGGAAGGTGTGTATGGGTTTCCGTAGGGGCAACCACGGTGGAGAGTCCAAACCATGTCTCCACAATGCACATTCCCTCAGAATATGCCGATTTGGCTCTCACCTTCTGTAAAAGGAAGGCGACTCAATTACCACCCCATCGACGAGGGGATTGTGCGATAGATCTCCGTGAGGGCGCTGCACTTCCCAGGAGTCATGTGTATCCTCTGTCACAGGAGGAGACGGTGGCTATGGAGACATATGTCACCGAATCTCTGGGACAGGGATACATTTGGCACTCCACTTCCCCTGCCTCCTCAAGTTTATTTTTTGTGAAGAAGAAGGATGAAGGTTTAAGCCTGTGCATTGACTATCGAGGTCTAAATCAGATAACCGTAAAATGCAGCTATCCTCTTCCTCTTCCTCACGAGATGGAGTGTGACCGCATTTCAGCCGTGCGTAATTGGCCGACTCCTACCACGGTAAAAGAGGTGCAGCGATTTTGGGGTTTTGCCAACTTCTACCGGAGATTTATCCGGGGCTTTGGCCAGGTAGCAGCTCCCATCACCTCTTTGCTAAAGGGCGGACCGGTGCGCCTGCAGTGGTCAGCTGAGGCGAACAGGGCTTTTGGTCAGCTGAAGGCGCTGTTCACCTCGGCTCCCGTGCATGCTCATCCGGATCCTTCCTTGCAATTCACAGTCGAGGTGGATGTGTCCGAGGCTGGGATAGGAGCTGTACTGTCTCAGCGCTCAGGTACGCCTCCCAAACTCCGCCCCTGTGCTTTCTTTTTGAAGAAGCTCAGCCCGGCGGAGCAAAACTATGACGTGGGGGATCGGGAGCTGTTAGCTGTTGTGAAAGCTCTTAAGGTGTGGAGATATTGGCTTGAGGGGGCTAAACACCCTTTTCTCATTTTGACTGACCACCGCAATCTGGAGTACATACGGGCAGCGAGGAGACTGAATCCTCGTCAGGCAAGGTGGGCCATGTTTTTCACGTGTTTTGTGTTCACCCTATCATATAGACCAGGTTCCCAGAATCCTAAGGCAGACGCTCTGTCCCAGCTGTATGACTCAGAGGAGCGGACCAGGGAGCCTACTCCCATTCTTCCGGCTTCTTGTCTGGTGGTATGGGAGGTTGACGCGGACAACGAGCGGGTGTTACGCACGGAGCCCACTCCCCCCCAGTGTCCAGTGGGTCGTGTGTACGTTCCGTCTGAGGTTCGCGATCGTTTGATCTATTGGGCTCACACGTCACCCTCTTCTGGCCATCCTGGCATCGGTCGGACAGTGCGCTGTCTTAGTGGGAAGTACTGGTGGCCTACCTTAGTTCAGGACATGAGGGTTTATGTTTCTTCCTGTTCAGTGTGCGCCCAGTGCAAGGCACCTAGACACCTGCCCAGAGGTAAATTACAAACTCTCCCCATTCCACAACGGCCGTGGTCACACCTATCGGTGGACTTTGTTACGGATCTTCCTCCGTCACAAGGTAACACCACGATCCTGGTCGTTGTGGACTGGTTTTCTAAGTCCTGTCATCTCATTCCTTTGCCCAGTCTCCCTACTGCCCTACAGACCGCAGAGGCCCTGTTTACACACGTCTTCTGGCACTACGGGGTACCTGAGGATATAGTGTCTGATCGGGGTCCCCAGTTTACATCGAGGGTCTGGAGGGCGTTTATGGACCATCTGGGGGTCTCGGTCAGCCTCACCTCAGGGTTTCACCCCGAGAGTAATGGGCAGGTGGAGAGAGTAAACCAGGATGTGGGTAGGTTTCTGAGGTCGTATTGCCAGGACCGGCAGGGGGATTGGTCAGTTTACATCCCCTGGGCAGAGATGGCACAAAATTCCCTCCGCCACTCCTCCACTGACTTGTCTCCCTTTCAGTGTGTACTAGGTTACCAGCCGGTCCTGGCACCGTGGTATCAGAGCCAGATCGAGGCACCTGTGGTGGATGAATGGTTTCGGCGCTCGGAGGAGACATGGAACGCTGCCCATGTACGCCTGCAAAGGGCTATTAGGAGTCAGAAGGCGAGTGCCGACCGCCACCGCAGTGAGGCTCCGGTGTATGCACCGGGGGACCGGGTCTGGCTCTCGACCCGAAACCTGCCCCTTCGCCTGCCCTGCCGGAAGCTGGGTAGGCGGTTTGTGGGGCCCTTTAAAGTCCTGAGGAGGTTGAACGAGATTTGTTATAGGTTACAGCTCCCCCCTGATTACCGTATTAACCCTTCGTTCCATGTGTCTCTCCTCAGGCCGGTGGTAGCTGGTCCGCTCCAGGAGTCTGAGGTGCGGGAGGTTCCTCCGCCCCCATTGGACATTAAGGGGGCACCGGCGTACTCGGTCCGTTCCATCCTGGTGTCGGGTTGGAGGCCTGCAGTATCTCGTGGAGTGGGAGGGGTACGATCCGGAGGAACGGAGCTGGGTTCCCAGGAGGGACATCCTCGATCCCTCCTTGTTAAGGGAGTTCCATCGTCGTCATCCGACTCGCCCTGCTCCGCGTCCTCCTGGCTATCCCCGAGGCCGGTGTCGACGCACGGCTGGAGCCTCCTCCTTGCTCGGGCAGGCTTCGGCGTTCGTTGTCACCGGAGTACTAGCTGCCACCGATCTATGTTTCTGTGTCACACTAGTTCTGTCTTTATTATTCACACCTGTTACTCATTAGGCTTATTGGTTTCCCTATATTACCTCTGTTTTCCCTCCTGGGTTTGTGTGTGATTGTTCATTGTTACGTCGTCTGTTGAGCTGTTGTTTTGCTCTTCCCTGTGTGGAGGGTTTGCTATGGTTTATTTTGTGTTTAGTAAAGCCATACTTTTCTCAGTTCTGTGTCCTGCGCCTGCTTCCTTTTCACCACTTCACCCAGACGCTGACAGATGTCAGCTATACTCTGGTCATTACTTGAACTGGCTAGCCAGCTAACTAGCTAACTAGAAAGCAAATAACCAAAACATTGTTTAGAAAATAGCTTTCAGTTGCCTGGCTTGCTAGGTTGACATTTACTGAATTCATTTTTAAATGGATGCATTTATTGGTGTTAAAATAGAGAAGGTATGCTATTTGGAGCACCGGGCTGCTGATGTCATGTAGATGCTGTCCTTTTGTGTTTATACTTTTTCATAAGGACAACGACAAGTTTGATGTCGGACGACAATAGAATGTTAATGACGTCGCTAAGACAATTGTCTACAGACATGTCGATAGATGGACTGTAAATCAGCCCTAACAGTGTTTGCATGATGTTGCGTCTTTATCAGAGTGCACCGTCTAGAAAAAATACCAAGTGGATGCGGAAAAAGTAGAGCTGCAACTATACCAGTATGGCAATATTTCTTCCATGGCAATAATTAAAACATGAAGCAGACCAAACCCTTTGGTCCTTTAAAAACCTGCTGTATGTAAAATATTGTGTGAAATAAATGTGACACATAATGATTCCAACATTAGGGCTGTTTTCCAAAATAAGTTAATTCCGCTTCGTGTTTTGTTCCCTTTCCACGATACTAGCGAGTGGTGCGATACTGGTATAGTCCCAGCCCTAGTAAATAGCCGAAAAATAAAGCTTTTATGTGATTGGACGTTCACCACGAACACCAATTACAGAGCTCTTCCTGCACTGATGGGTTTTAGTCTTGGCACATCCCACCAGCCACGTAATTTGATTTAATAAATGTTCCCTTTTCTTCCCAGAGGGAGCACCAGTTAAAAGCATTCCTGTGTAGATGTGTCCTTGAGATACCAGCCAATGTAGCCACAGCTTTTAATTCAAGCCCTCCTTTCCCTCCTTCCAGCTACACTCCAACCTCCATAGCTGGGCTTAAACTCTGCCTGACCTGGCTGAAGGAGATGTCCTGCCTGACCTGGCTGGAGGAGATGTCCTAACTTATCCCTTCCACCCTGCTCTTGACCCTCTCTGAACCTGCTGACTAACTCTGTTGACCTCTTCCTTAGTCCTTCTGTTCTCTCTCTTGACCCTGACCATTATATCTCTCACTATACCTCATACCCTCACTAGTCTTCATCGCCAGACTGTCAACACTGGTGCACCACCTCTTCCTGACCTTGACCCACTGGCACTGTGACCACTGTCTACATTAGGAAGGACCCGACCTCCAGTCAGCAGTGGCCTCCAGATTGGCATGGGTCCATCTGCACCAAGCCTTCCAGTGGCCTCCAGATTGGCATGGCTCCCTCTGCACCAAGCCTCCTAGTGGCCTCCAGACTGGCATGGCTCCCACTGCACCAAGCCTCCTAGTGGCCTCCAGACTGGCATGGGTCCCACTGCACCAAGCCTCCTAGTGGCCTCCAGACTGGCATGGGTCCCTCTGCACCAAACCTCCTAGTGGCCTCCAGACTGGCATGAGTCCCTCTGCACCAATCCTCCCAGCCCAAGGACAGGGCCTCTTTATTGTAGCATCTCAATGTCCTAAAACCAAGGTTGTCCTGGCAATGAAAGAGCTAATAAAATAACTCTCTATCCTTCCTTCCCCCCATCCCTCATTCTCTCCCTCAATCGCCTCTTCAGTTTTACAGAGATGGTTAAATTAGCTCCCCTGCGGGCAGTATTAGCAATACATAAACAGGATTGTGCACACACACAAATAGGTTTCAGTACAGTCATCCAAAATTCCATGACCGTCACAGCCCTACTCTCTCTGTCTCTTTTCTCTCTCTGTGTGTGTTTCTCTTTCCTTCTCTTTTTCTAGCGCTCAGTGCCACAGTGTCAGAGACATGCTACTGTGACAGCCATAATGACGGTCTCCTCTCTCTCTGTGTGAAAGTGTTACCATAACCTTTGACCCCCAAAAGACAGGGGGAACAGAAACCTGCTGCCATGAAAACAGATAACTTGGCGACAGTGCAATCACTTAAATGATCATTTGTCTCTCTCATGGTCTCTCTGTCTCTTCTTTTCATCTCACTAAAGATTTTTTACAAGAAAGAGAGACAGAAGACGAGAAAGAGATAACTTGCTAGATTTCCTTTACTCTTGGAAAGAACACAGTGAACAGGCATCACTGAACAATAACAACCCAGCATGTATCCAAACACAGCTAGACACAGACATACACACACACAAATCTGACAGTCAAAATAGAGGAATGACTACACATTTAAATCAGAACGGAGCTCTCAAAACACACTAATGAAAACAGCAAGCATCCAAATAATGCCAAGGCATTTAGGCTGCCCTACGGCTACAAGAGAACATTCACAAACATGTATTCTTCTTTGCTAAAACAGAACAACTGAAAATGAGTAATTTCACCACAGCTGGCCCACAGCGCTGTGTTTGCATATCGTTAGTAAACCTTCATTTATATTAATGCGCACAGTGAAGTGTTTGGGGCTTTTTAATTGAATGAATTTGATTACATTAAGAGTATTAAACGGCTCCCAATAACTTAGCCACTGTCTGAGAGCAGGGGATGGATCCGTTATATTCTATAGTGTAGGAGGAGAAACTGCTGGCAGTGGGGTAGCCATTACGGCTCAAACCTCCACAGCCATTATGTCTCAGGCAGGGAGATATGGATATGGCTGTTTCTCTCTACATAGTGACCTTTGACCTCTTACCTAAAGCCTACGTATCCTTACGGAGTCAGCATAAGACCTGCGGCAGCTAAAGTGGGCTAGTGGACTACAGGGAAAGCTTACACAATATGGAGAAAATTCAGAAAATATATGATACTGTTTCACACGAACGGTAAAGAAGTAAAAAATATCAGCAGGAGAGAGAAGGGGTACAGGAGAGAGAGAGAGAACGGGTACAGGAGAGAGAGAGAGAGAGAGAGCAAGAGAGAGAGATAGGGGGTACAGGAGAGCGAGAGAAGGGGTACAGGAGAGAGAGAAGAGGTACAGGAGACAGAGAGAAGGGGTACAGGAGAGCGAGAGAAGGGGTACAGGAGAGCGAGAGAAGGGGTACAGGAGAGCGAGAGGGATAAGGGGTACAGGAGAGAGAGATAAGGGGTACAGGAGAGCGAGAGAAGGGGTACAGGAGAGAGAGAAGAGGTACAGGAGACAGAGAGAAGGGGTACAGGAGAGCGAGAGAAGGGGTACAGGAGAGCGAGAGAAGGGGTACAGGAGAGCAAGAGAAGGGGAACAGGAGAGCAAGAGAAGGGGTAAAGGAGAGAGAGAGAGAAGGGGTACAGGAGAGAGAGAAAGAAGAGGTAAAGGAGAGAGAGAGAAGGGTACAGGAGAGAGAGAGAGAAGGGGTACAGGAGAGAGAGAGAGAGAGAGAGAGAGAGAGAGAGAGAGAGAGAGAGAGAGAGAGAGAGAGAGAGAGAGAGAGAGAGAGAGAGAAAGGGTACAGGAGAGAGAGAGAGAGAGAGAGAGAGAGAGAGAGAAAGGGGTACAGGAGAGAGATAATGGGTACGAGGAGAGAGAGAAGGGGTACAGGAGAGAGAGAGAGAGAGTGAGAGAGAAAGGGGTACAGGAGAGAGAGAGAGAGAAAGAGAGAGAGAGAGAGAGAGAGAGAGAAGGGGTACAGGAGAAAGAGCGAGAGAGAGAGAGAGAGAGAGAGAGAGAGAGAGAGAGAGAGAGAGCGAGAGAGAGAGAAAGTGGTACAGGAGAGAGAGAGAGAAAGAGAGAGAGAGAGAGAATGGGTACGAGAGAGAGAGAGAGATAAGGGGTACAGGAGAGAGAGAGAAGGGGTACAGGAGA
>NW_028162749.1:17500-27500 GCF_964263955.1 Coregonus lavaretus | reverse complement strand
TTAAGGTTAGGGTAAGAGTTTAGGGTAGGATTAGTCAACCTGGTCTCAGAGCATGTCGTATTATTCTGTACGTAAATCCGAAACACCTCATCTAGTATGATATGTTATGTTTCCTATGGTATGTATTAATTTGTGGCTGTCCATCACCAATTTCGTATGATATGTTATGAATTACAATTCGTATTATATGTTATGAATTTACAAAGCATATAATGTTACGAATTCTAGCTAGGTGGCTAATGAGTTAAAACGCTTAAGTTGTGTCTGATAAGATTGGAACTCGCAACCTTTGGGTTGCTAGACGTTCGCGTTATATGTTATGATACGTATGTTATGATATGTTACAAATTCTAGCTAGGTGGCTAACGTTAGCTAGCTGGCTAACGTTAGCTAGGCTAGGGGCTAGGGTTAAGTTTAGGAGTTAGGTTAAAGGGTTAGGGGAAGGGTTAGTTAACATGCTAAATAGTTGCAAAGTAGCTAAAAAGTAGTAAGTAGTTAAAGTTGCTAATTAGCTAAAATGCTAAAGTTGTCCTTGATAAGATTCGAACTCGCAACTTTTGGGTTGCTAGATGTTCACGCTATATGTAACCATACCAAAGGTGACATATCATACTATACTGAACAGAAATATAAATGCAACATGCAACAATTTCAACGATTTTACTAAGTTACAGTTCATATAAGGAAATCAGTCAATTTAAATAAATTCATTAGGCCTTAATTTCAAATAACTGGGCAGGGGTGCAGCCATGGGTGGGCCTGGGAAGGCATAGGCCCACCCACTTGGGAGACTGGGCCACCCACTGGGGAGCCAGGCCCAGCCAATCAGAATGAGTTTTCCCCCACAAAAGGGCTTTATTACAGACAGAAATACTCCTCAGTTTCATCAGCTGTCTGGGTGGCTGGTCTCAGACGATCCCACAGGTGAAGAAGCCGGATGTAGAGGTCCTGGGCTGGCGTGGTTCCACGTGATCTGCGGTTGTGAGGCCGGTTGGACGTACTGCCAAATTCTCTGAAACGACGTTGGAGGTGGCTTATGGTAGAGACATTTACATTCAATAATCTGGCAACAGCTCTGGTGGACATTCCTGCAGTCTGCATGCCAATTTCATGCTCCCTCAAAACTTGAGACATCTGTGGCGTTGTGTTGTGTGACAAAACTGCAATAAAAGTGACCTTTTATTGTCCCCAGCACAAGGTGCACCTGTGTAATGATAATGCTGTTTAATCAGCTTATTGATATGCCACACCTGTCAGGTGGATTGATTATCTTGGCAAAGGAGAAATGCTCACTAACAGGGAGGTAAACAAATTTGATTAAAACATGTTAGAGAAATAAGCTTTTTGTGCATATGGCAAATTTCTGGGATCTTTTATTTCAGCTCATGGAACATGGGACCAACACTTTACATGTTGCGTTTATATTTTTGTTCAGTATAATTTGAGTGTCCCGGATATACTTCTACTATGTTACGTCTAGTGTATGAGACCAGGCTGGGATAGCACTAACCATTCTGTGAGCTATGCGGTGCTGCGAAGCGCACCGTGCGTAGATCATCAGAGCGAAGCATCATCGTGGTGGATAGAGGCGATAGAGACCAACGGAGGAATGGAAGACGCTGTAGCCTAGATGAATCCGACGGGCATTTCGTGGACAGCTGTGTGTCAGTAAAAATTGACACTTTGAAGCGAGAGGTGCCGTGGATGATATTCTGATGGGTTGTGGAGGAAGCCGGTCCGACACAATAATCGAACCGAGGTATCATGAAAGCTGGACCCGAGAAACCGAGTCGACATGGCTCACCAATACAGACGCCGAGGCTGCTCTCTCCACTATCAACAGTAAGAAGTGTCGTGATTGTGGAGAATATTCTGGATTTAATGCTGAAAAAATACGCAGGTTGGGTTGGGTAGCTGCTATCATTTAGCTTGCCTGAAGCTGTCCATTATATTGCTGTATAAACCCGCAGTAGTTTACCGATCAATCAATCAATCAATCAATTTTATTTTATATAGCCCTTCTTACATCAGCTAATATCTCGAAGTGCTGTACAGAAACCCAGCCTAAAACCCCAAACAGCTAGTAATGCAGGTGTAGAAGCACGGTGGCTAGGAAAAACTCCCTAGAAAGGCAAAACCTAGGAAGAAACCTAGAGAGGAACCAGGCTATGAGGGGTGGCCAGTCCTCTTCTGGCTGTGCCGGGTGGAGATTATAACAGAACCATGCCAAGATGTTCAAAAATGTTCATAAGTGACAAGCATGGTCAAATAATAATCAGGAATAAATCTCAGTTGGCTTTTCATAGCCGATCATTAGAGTTTAAAACAGCAGGTCTGGGACAGGTAGGGGTTCCATAACCGCAGGCAGAACAGTTTAAACTGGAATAGCAGCAAGGCCAGGCGGACTGGGGATAGCAAGGAGTCACCACGGCCGGTAGTCCCGACGTATGGTCCTAGGGCTCAGGTCTCTCAGTTGGCTTTTCATAGCCGATCATTTAGAGTTGAAAACAGCAGGTCTGGGACAGGTAGGGGTTTCGTAGCCGCAGGCAGAACAGTTGAAACTGGAATAGCAGCAAGGCCAGGCGGACTGGGGGCAGCAGGGTGTCATCATGCCCGGTAGTCCTGACGTATGGTCCTAGGGCTCAGGTTCTCAGAGAGAAAGAGAGAACGAGAGAATTAGAGAGAGCATACTTAAATTCACACAGGACACTGGATAAGACAGGAGAAGTACTCCAGGTATAACCAACTAACCCCAGCCCCCCGACACATAAACTACTGCAGCATAAATACTGGAGGCTGAGACAGGAGCGGTCCGGAGACACTGTGGCCCCATCCGAAGAAACCCCCGGACAGGGCCAAACAGGAAGGATATAACCCCACCCACTCCGCCAAAGCACAGCCCCCGCACCACTAGAGGGATATCCCCAACCACCAACTTACAATCCTGAGACAAGGCCGAGTATAGCCCACAGAGGTCTCCACCACAGCACAAACCAAGGGGGGGGCGCCAACCCAGACAGGAAGATCACGTCAGTAACTCAACCCACTCAAGTGACGCACCCCTCCCAGGGACGGCATGAAAGAGCACCAGCAGGCCAGTGACTCAGCCCCTGCAACAGGGTTAGAGGCAGAGAACCCCAGTGGAGAGGGGAACCGGCCTGGCAGAGACAGCAAGGGCTGTTCGTTGCTCCAGCCTTTCCGTTCACCTTCACACTCCTGGGCCAGACTACACTCAATCATATGACCTACTGAAGAGATAAGTCTTCAGTAAAGACTTAAAGGTTGAGACCGAGTCTGCGTCTCTCACATGGGTAGGCAGACTGTTCCATAAAAATGGAGATCTATAGGAGAAAGCCCTGCCTCCCGCTGTTTGCTTAGAAATTCTAGGGACAATTAGGAGGCCTGCGTCTTGTGACCGTAGCGTACGTATTGGTATGTACGGCAGGACCAACTCGGAAAGATAGGTAGGAGCAAGCCCATGTAACGCTTTATAGGTTAACAGTAAAACCTTGAAATCAGCCCTTGCCTTAACAGGAAGCCAGTGTAGGGAAGCTAGCACTGGAGTAATATGATCAAATTTCTTGGTTCTAGTCAGGATTCTAGCAGCCGTATTTAGCACTAACTGAAGTTTATTTAGTGCTTTATCCGGGTAGCCGGAAAATAGAGCATTGCAGTAGTCTAATCTAGAAGTAACAAATGCATGGATTAATTTTTCTGCATCATTTTTGGACAGAAAATTTCTGATTTTTGCAATGTTACGTAGATGGAAAAAAGCTGTCCTTGAAACAGTCTTGATATGTTCGTCAAAAGAGAGATCAGGGTCAAGAGTAACGCCTAGGTCCTTCACAGTTTTATTTGAGACGACTTTACAACCATCAAGATGAATTGTCAGATTTAACAGAAGATCTCTTTGTTTCTTGGGACCTAGAACAAGCATCTCTGTTTTGTCCGAGTTTAAAAGTAAAAAGTTTTCAGCCATCCACTTCCTTATGTCTGAAACACAGGCTTCTAGCGAGGGCAATTTTGGGGCTTCACCATGCTTCATTGAAATGTACAGCTGTGTGTCATCCGCATAGCAGTGAAAGTTAACATTATGTTTTCGAATAACATCCCCAAGAGGTAAAATATATAGTGAAAACAATAGTGGTCCTAAAACGGAACCTTGAGGAACACCGAAATGTACAGTTGATTTGTCGGAGGACAGACCATTCACAGAGACAAACTGATATCTTTCCGACAGGTAGGATCTAAACCAGGCCAGAACTTGTCCGTGTAGACCAATTTGGGTTTCCAGTCTCTCCAAAAGAATGTGGTGATCGATGGTGTCAAAGGCAGCACTAAGGTCTAGTAGCACGAGGACAGATGCAGAGCCTCGGTCTGACGCCATTAAAAGGTCATTTACCACCTTCACAAGTGCAGTCTCAGTGCTATGATGGGGTCTAAAACCAGACTGAAGCATTTCGTATACATTGTTTGTCTTCAGAAAGGCAGTGAGTTGCTGCGCAACAGCTTTTTCTAAAATTTTTGAGAGGAATGGAAGATTCGATATTGGCCGATAGTTTTTTATATTTTCCGGGTCAAGGTTTGGCTTTTTCAAGAGAGGCTTTATCACTGCCACTTTTAGTGAGTTTGGTACACATCCGGTGGATAGAGAGCTGTTTATTATGTTCAACATAGGAGGGCCAAGCACAGGAAGCAGCTCCTTCAGCAGTTTAGTAGGAATAGGATCCAGTATGCAGCTTGAAGGTTTAGAGGCCATGATTATTTTCATCATTGTGTCAAGAGATATAGTACTAAAACACTTAAGTGTCTCTCCCGATCCCAGGCCCTCGCAGAGCTGTGCAGATCCAGGACAGCTAAGCCCTGGAGGAATACGCAGATTCAAAGAGGAGTCCGTAATTTGCTTTCTAATGGTCATGATCTTTTCCTCAAAGAAGTTCATGAATTTATCACTGCTGAAGTGAAAACCATCCTCTCTTGGGGAATGCTGCTTTTTAGTTAGCTTTGCAACAGTATCAAAAAGAAATTTTGGATTGTTCTTATTTTCCTCGATTAATTTGGAAAAGTAGGATGATCGAGCAGCAGTGAGGGCTCTTCGGTACTGCACGGTACTGTCTTTCCAAGCTAGTCGGAAGACTTCCAGTTTGGTGTGGCGCCATTTCCGTTCCAATTTCCTGGAAGCTTGCTTCAAAGCTCGGGTATTTTCTGTATACCAGGGAGCTAGTTTCTTATGACAAATGTTTTTCGTTTTTAGGGGTGCAACTGCATCTAGGGTATTGTGCAAGGTTAAATTTAGTTCCTCAGTTAAGTGGTTAACTGATTTTTGTCCTCTGACGTCCTTGGGTAGGCAGAAGGGGTCTGGAAGGGCATCAATGAATTTTTGTGTTGTCTGAGAATTTATAGCACGACTTTTGATGCTCCTTGGTTGGGGTCTGAGCAGATTATTTGTTGCGATTGCAAACGTAATAAAATGGTGGTCCGATAGTCCAGGATTTTGTGGAAAAACATTAAGATCTACAACATTTATTCCATGGGACAAAACTAGGTCCAGAGTATGACTGTGGCAGTGAGTAGGTCCAGAGACATGTTGGACAAAACCCACTGAGTCGATAATGGCTCCGAAGGACTTTTGGAGTGGGTCTGTGGACTTCTCCATGTGAATATTAAAATCACCAAAAATTAGAATATGATCTGCTATGACTACAAGGTCTGATAGGAATTCAGGAAACTCAGAGAGGAACGCTGTATATGGCCCAGGAGGCCTGTAAACAGTAGCTATAAAAAGTGATTGAGTAGGCTGCATAGATTTCATGACTAGAAGCTCGAAAGATGAAAACGTCATTTTTTTTTTTGTAAATTGAAATTTGCTATCGTAAATGTTAGCAACACCTCCGCCCTTGCGGGATGCACGGGGAATATGGTCACTAGTGTAACCAGGAGGTGAGGCCTCATTTAACACAGCAAATTCATCAGGCTTAAGCCATGTTTCAGTCAGGCCAATCACATCAAGATTATGATCAGTGATTAGTTCATTGACTATGACTGCCTTTGAAGTGAGGGATCTAACATTAAGTAACCCTATTTTGAGATGTGAGGTATCACGATCTCTTTCAATAATGGCAGGAATGGAGGAGGTCTTTATCCTAATAAGATTGCTAGGGTGGACACCACCATGTTTAGTTTTGCCCAACCTAGGTCGAGGCACAGACACAGTCTCAATGGGTATGGCTGAGCTGACTACACTGACTATGCTATTGGCAGACTCCACTAAGCTGGCAGGTTGGCTAACAGCCTGCTGCCTGGCCTGCACCCTATTTCACTGTGGGGCTAAAGGAGTTAGAGCCCTATCTATGTTGGTAGATAAGAGGAGAGCACCCCTCCAGCTAGGATGGAGTCCGTCACTCCTCAGCAGGTCAGGCTTGATCCTGTTTGTGGGTGAGTCCCAGAAAGAGGGCCAATTATCCACAAATGTTATCTTTTGGGAGGGGCAGAAAACAGTTTTCACCGATACTTACCGATACTTTTTTATTGAGGCAGTGAGTGAATCATGTATATGTTTATTGTCATGGTGAACAGCGGCAATTTGGTCTAAATATATTGGATAAAAACGGGTCAATAATAAGTAATACCGTATGCAGAATCATCTTCACACCAGTGTGGTGAGATGGCCCTTATGAACTGTGTGGTTAAGATGGTTTCAACCCACCTCTGTTACAAATGGTCAGCCTTTCAATGCCCCATTCTGTTTTCACTACAGTCAAACTACAAAAGGCAATAATCTCACTACTATTGCCAATTTGTATTGATATGTAATCCCCTACTTCTCTGTGATTTACCTAGTCAGCAAAGTACATGTTCAGGGGCATTACAGTGCCTTCAGAAAGTATTCATACCCCTTGACTTATTCCACAATTGGTTGTTTTACAACCTGAATTCGAGAGGTGCATGGGAATGGAAAATGTCTGCACTCACTAACTGGAAGTCGCTCTGGATAAGAGCGTCTGCTAAATACCAAAAAAAAAAATAATAATTCTAAATGGATTTTGTTTGTTGGATGTCAACCCCATCTACACACAGTACCCCATAATGACAAAGGGAAAACATGTTTTTACAATTGTTGCAAATTTATTAAAAATTAAATACAGAAATATCAAATTTACATAAGTATTCACACCCCTGAGTCAATACTTTGTAGAAGCGCCTTTGGCAGCGATTATAGCTGTGAGTCTTTCTGGGTAAGTCTCTAAGAGCTTTGCACACCTGGATTGTTCAACATTTGCCCATTTATTATTTTCTAAATTCTTCAAGCTCTGTCAAATTGGTTGTTGATCATTGCTAGACAACCATTTTCATGTCTTGCCATAGATTTTCGAGTAGATTTAAGTCAAAACTGTAACTCGGCCACTCATTTACTGTCTTTTTAGTAAGCAAGTCCGTGGTAGATTTGGCCTTGTGTTTTAGGTTATTGTCCTGCTGAAAGGTGAATTCATCCTCCAGCCTTCTTCTTCTTCTTCTTCTTCTTCTTCTTCAGGTAAAGGGCTTGAGGGCATTCAGAAAGAGAAGAGGATGATGGTGACCACAGGGACCCAGTGTGGGAAGCAGACCCTCACCAGCTCTGGACCCAACCACCAGACCCTCACCAGCTCTGGACCCAACCACCAGACCCTCACCAACTCTGGACCCAACCACCAGAACCTCACCAGCTCTCGACCCAACCACCAGACCCTCACCAGGTCTGGACCCAACCACCAGACCCTCACCAGCTCTGGACCCAGCCACCGGTGGTCCTGCCACGATGTAGGCCTCACTGTATGTCCATACCAAATGGGTAGTCTCCTGACAATCAGATGATGATGGTCATAATCGGTGAAAATCAGTCTCTTGACAATGTCCTGACAATCAGTACAAACAGGAGTGGTGGGATTACATTTTACATTTTAGTCATTTAGCAGACGCTCTTATCCAGATCGACTTACAGGAGCAATTAGGGTTAAGTGCCTTGCTCAAGGGCACATCGACAGATTTTTCACCTAGTCGGCTCGGGGATTAGAACCAGCGACCTTTCGGTTACTGGCACAACGCTCTAAACCACTAAGCTACCTGCCGCCCCATATATATCATATATAACCCATTGTTTTGTTTACTCAGTATTTATCTAAACCACAGACTAGTAGCCTATATAACGTGTGTGGTTTAATGAATCAGTGTAACTCAAGATGACAGTGTGGGCCGATATACTAAACTATACTAAACTATACTACTGTACTGGGTCTATAATACTAAATTGAAGCCTCCGTGTTATCTATGACTGTTAGGATGAAATCTTCTCTTGTCCTTTTACAGCAAACAAAAAAGGAGTCCAGAAGGAGAGCGTCTAAGGAGGTGACCGCTCCGTCTAAAGAGGTCCAAGCTGTCAGTGGCAGTGGGGATAACGTCCCACTCAGTCAGGCCTGGGATGCCGCTCCGTCTAAGGAGGTCCAAGCTGTCAGTGGCAGTGGGGATAACGTCCCACTCAGTCAGGCCTGGGATGAAAGGTGAAAACGGCTTCTCTACAGGGGAGGCTGGAGAATGATCATCTACTGTCTGGTTGAGCTGTTTACCAAAATATAGGAATACGCTTTGAGGTTTACAGATGAACCCTGATTCCTGGTGACAAAGGTTGCTTGTGTCCCAAATGGCACCCACCCTATTCCCTATATAGTGCACTACTTTAGACCAGAGAATGGCACCCTATTCCCTATATAGTGCACTAATTTAGACCAGAGAATGGCACCCTATTCCCTATATAGTGCACTACTTTAGACCAGAGAATGGCACCCTATTCCCTATATAGTGCACTACTTTAGACCAGAGAATGGCACCCTATTCCCTATATAGTGCACTACTTTAGACCAGAGAATGGCACCCTATTCCCTATATAGTGCACTACTTTAGACCAGAGAATGGCACCCTATTCCCTATATAGTGCACTACTTTAGACCAGAAATGGCACCCTATTCCCTATATAGTGCACTACTTTAGACCAGAAATGGCACCCTATTCCCTATATAGTGCACTACTTTAGACCAGAGAATGGCACCCTATTCCCTATATAGTGCACTACTTTAGACCAGAAATGGCACCCTATTCCCTATATAGTGCACTACTTTAGACCAGAGAATGGCACCCTATTCCCTATATAGTGCACTACTTTAGACCAGAGAATGGCACCCTATTCCCTATATAGTGCACTACTTTAGACCAGAGAATGGCACCCTATTCCCTATATAGTGCACTACTTTAGACCAGAGAATGGCACCCTATTCCCTATATAGTGCACTACTTTAGACCAGAGAATGGCACCCTATTCCCTATATAGTGCACTACTTTAGACCAGAAATGGCACCATATTCCCTATGTAGTGCACTACTTTAGACCAGAGAATGGAACCCTATTCCCTATATAGTGCACTACTTTAGACCAGAGAATGGAACCCTATTCCCTATATAGTGCACTACTTTAGACCAGAGAATGGAACCCTATTCCCTATATAGTGCACTACTTTAGACCAGAGAATGGCACCCTATTCCCTATATAGTGCACTACTTTAGACCAGAGAATGGCACCCTATTCCATATATAGTGCACTACTTTAGACCAGAGAATGGCACCCTATTCCCTATATAGTGCACTACTTTAGACCAGAGAATGGCACCCTATTCCCTATATAGTGCAGTACTTTAGACCAGAGAATGGCACCCTATTCCCTATATAGTGCACTACTTTAGACCAGAAATGGCACCATATTCCCTATGTAGTGCACTACTTTAGACCAGAGAATGGAACCCTATTCCCTATATAGTGCACTACTTTAGACCAGAGAATGGAACCCTATTCCCTATATAGTGCACTACTTTAGACCAGAGAATGGAACCCTATTCCCTATATAGTGCACTACTTTAGACCAGAGAATGGCACCCTATTCCCTATATAGTGCACTACTTTAGACCAGAGAATGGCAC
>NW_028162749.1:0-12500 GCF_964263955.1 Coregonus lavaretus | reverse complement strand
ATATAGTCTTACCCTGATCTAGGATCAGGTCCCCCCTGTCCATATAGTCTTACCCTGATCTGGGATCAGATCCCCTCTGTCCATATAGTCTTACCCTGATCTAGGATCAGATCCCCCCTGTCCATATAGTCTTACCCTGATCTGGGATCAGATCCCCCCTGTCCATATAGTCTTACCCTGATCTGGGATCAGATCCCCTCTGTCCATATAGTCTTACCCTGATCTGGGATCAGGTCCCCCCTGTCCATATAGTCTTACCCTGATCTGGGATCAGATCCCCCCTGTCCATATAGTCTTACTCATTATAATCTAAAAGGCTAAACTGATCGTAGATCAGCAATACTACTCTGAGATGCTTTATGAATACAGACCCTGATTTGTTGTTGTTTTGTTCTTGTAAATATGATAAACTGCTCTGTAATGGGGTCTTAGTGGTTTTAATCAGTGGACAAAGTAATCTATCTCAAGACAAGCTTCTGAAGAAAATGTTTTTAATTTGAAGTTTTTGCCACCTGTGTTTTACAGTATGTGTTCTGCATGTGTTTGAACCATCTGAGCCTTATAAAGTGGTTTCATCTGACCAAGCAATGTTTGTTGATGACTGATCGTTTTTTAGCCTCTTTTCCTGGGTCCTCTTTTCCTGGGTCCTCTTTTCCTGGGTCCTCTTTTCCTGGGTCCTCTTTTCCTGGGTCATCTTTTCTGGGGTTTCAATCTGGGGCTCATCTTTCCTTCCTCCCTTCCTTGAAGTAATAATCCCTGATTAGAATGTCTAAATGGCTGGAAAGGTGAAAGGTCATCTGGTGGAGCCCTTGCATACACCTTCTTCTTGGGGAAATGGGAAAAACAACACACAGCCTGAGAGGACGTTACTGCTTCTGACAGTACTTCATGCAGCCCCTCACGCCCAAGAATCATTCGGCTGCAGCTACAACCATAGCGATCCTTCCTGAGTTCTTATCCAGTCCTGTACTGCAGTTTATCACCGTAGCAATAAATGGCAAAAATTCCACCTTTTTCATTCTAAGGGTATTTGTATCCTGCGTCTGGCCAACGGTTACCCGCAGCAATGGACAGCGATGTCTCCATGGCAGCCAGACCAGATGTCTCCATGGCAGCCAGACCAGATGTCTCCATGGCAGCCAGACCAGATGTCTCCATGGCAGCCAGACCAGATGTCTCCATGGCAACCAGACCAGATGTCTCCATGGCAGCCAGACCCGATGTATCCATGGCAGCCAGACCAGATGTCTCCATGGCAGCCAGACCAGATGTCTCCATGGCAGCCAGACCAGATGTCTCCATGGCAGCCAGACCAGATGTCTCCATGGCAGCCAGACCAGATGTCTCCATGGCAGCCAGACCAGATGTCTCCATGGCAGCCAGACCACTTCCGCTGCTTCAGCAGAACAGCTCTTATCTTACAATCTCTGGTTCTTTAACCCTTACTGGGCTTTCAGGGAACTCATGTATAAAAGTCCCCCACAAATCTACAGTTGAGACCTTCAATGTCATCTTCTTCCGCAAAAGAATCACTCATGTCCATCTCTCTGCAAACATTCATCACATGTCCAAATTCTTTGCAATTGGAACCCTCCAACACTATGGGGATATATGCCCTCACAGGGAACCTCATATATCGTATCTTGACATGTGTAGGGAGCACTTGCATACACCTGTCCAATCAGTGATTACTTAAAGGAAAGGAGGAAGGCAGAGTGCACTTTGAAATAATTGGAATGGGGCCTGTGATTTCAACATGGCAGGAATGTTTGAAGTGAATGGAACATTTTATTTATTTATTTTACCTTTATTTAACTAGGCAAGTCAGTTAAGAACAAATTCTTATGTACAATGACGGCCTACACCGGCCAAACCCGGACGACGCTGGGCCAATTGTGCGCCGCCCTATGGGATGATGACTGTAAGTTTTGTTTACCCCATATGTAACTCTGTGTTGTTGTTTTTATCACACTGCTTTGCTTTATCTTGGCCAGGTCGCAGTTGTAAATGAGAACTTGTTCTCAACTGGCTTACCTGGTTAAATAAAGGTGAAATAAAAAATGATGTCTGGATAACAGGACTGTCACCGTACAGTAGATGGTGGAGAGCCCCTTTAGGCTTGAGAGGGTTTGCTGACCATATTTCTAAGGTAGCTTATATGGCCACAACTAAATAAAGCTTTCTGTTATGCAGAGTGTGTTTGGCCTTGTTTAAAGACAGGGAGGGAAAGGCAATCCTTTAGGTCATAAATATCTTTACGTGAATTAAATGTCTGACTTCAAGTGGAACCCGGGGTGCATCCAAAATGGCCCCCTATTCCCTATATAGTGTACTAGGGCCCAGAGTGCTCTGATCAAAAGTAGTGCACTATATAGGGAATAATAGGGTGCTATTCGGGACACAGTAATGATGAAGGGTTGGTTGTGTGAGGACCAGTTGATGACTGCTATGATGCAGTGACGGATACAGTCAGGGAAGAATGTCTCCTCTTCTGAAGAAAGGGTCTAAACACCCACTGGACACAGTTTTGTAGAATCAACGTTGTTTCCACGTCAGTGCCCAGTGGGTTCTTACAGTATAACGTTGTTTCCACGTCAGTGCCCAGTGGGTTCTTACAGTATAACGTTGTTTCCACGTCAGTGCCCAGTGGGTTCTTACAGTATATGGACACCCCTTCAAATTAGTGGATTCGGCCATTTCAGCCACACCTTCTATATAATCAAGCACACCGCCGTGCAATCTCCATAGACAAACATTGGCAGTAGAATGGCCTTACTGAAGAGCTCAGTTACTTTCAACATGGCACCGTCATAGGATGCCACCTTTCCAACAAGTCAGTTCGTCAAATTTCTGCCCTGCTAGAGCTGCCCCGGTCAACTGTAAGTGCTGTTATTGTGAAGTGGAAACGTCTAGGATCAACAACGGCTCAGTCGTGAAGTGGTAGGCCAGACAAGCTCACAGAACAGGACCGCTGAGTGTTCAAGCACGTAAAACTTGTCTGTCCTCGGTTGCAACACTCACTACCTAGTTCCAAACTGCCTTTGGAAGCAACATCAGCACAATAACTGTTAGTCGGGAGCTTTATGAAATGGGTTTCCATGGCCGCACACAAGCCTAAGATCACCATGCGCAACAGTTGGAGGGGTGTAAAGCTTGCCGCCATTGGACTCTGGAGCAGTGGAAACACGTTCTCTAGAGTGATGAATCACACTTCACCATCTGGCAGTGAGACGGACAAATCTGGGTTTGGCGGATGCCAGGAAAATGCTACCTGCCCCAATGCATAGTGCCAACTGTAAAGTTTGGTGGAGGAGGAATAATGGTCTGGGGCTGTTTTTCAAGGTTCGGGCTAGGCCCCTTAGTTCCATTGAAGGGAAATCTTAACAATACAGCATACAATGACATTCTAGATGATTCTTTGCTTCCAACTTTGTGGCAACAGTTTGGGGAAGGCCCTTTCCTGTTTCAGCATGACAATGCCCCTGTGCACAAAGCGAGGTCCATACAGAAATGGTTTGTCGAGATTGGTGTGGAAGAACTTGACTGGCCTGCACAGAGCCCTGAACTCAACCCCATCAAACACCTTTGGGATGAATTTGAATGCCGACTGCGAGCCAGGCCAAATCGCTCAACCTCACTGATGCTCTTGTGTCCCTGCAGCAATGTTCCAACATCTAGTGGAAAGCCTTCCCAGAAGAGAGGAGGCTGTTATAGCAGCAAAAGGGGGACAAACTCCATATTAATGCCCATGATTTTGGAATGAGATGTTCGACGAGTAGGTGTCCACATACTTTTGGCCATGTAGTGTATTTCCTCTGCTTTTAGTTCAATAATGTCAAACCTCACTATGGATCTATCCGATGAAAAGACATATGCCTACCACTGACCTACCACTGACCTACCACTGACCTACCACTGACCTACCACTGACCTACCACTGACCTTCCACTGACCTACCACTGACCTACCACTGACCTACCACTGACCTACCACTGACCTACCACTGACCTACCACTGACCTTCCACTGACCTACCACTGACCTACCACTGACCTACCACTGACCTTCCACTGACCTACCACTGACCTACCACTGACCTACCACTGACCTACCACTGAACATCAATGAATATCAATGAATATCAATGCAGCATCTGAGGACCTCATCAATGGTCTGGAGGAGTACATAGCAGAGGGCTTTGCCACAGTGACAGTGAGAGAGGGAGTGGACATCATTCAGACCAACATCTCTTTCCTTAGACAGCAGTTCACCCGCATGGCCACACCCTACGCTGCACAGACCGTCTGCTGCTGCACCCAGGGTCTGGCTCTCAACACCCTACGCTGCACAGACCGTCTGCTGCTGCACCCAGGGTCTGGCTCTCAACACCCTACGCTGCACAGACCGTCTGCTGCTGCACCCAGGGTCTGGCTCTCAACACCCTACGCTGCACAGACCGTCTGCTGCTGCACCCAGGGTCTGGCTCTCAACCTGTACTGTCTCCGAGGGGAACAGAGAGCTCTCACCACACGTTTGGCCCCCGTCTGCTGCTGCACCCAGGGTCTGGCTCTCAACCTGTACTGTCTCCGAGGGGAACAGAGAGCTCTCACCACACGTTTGGCCCCCGTCTGCTGCTGCACCCAGGGTCTGGCTCTCAACCTGTACTGTCTCCGAGGGGAACAGAGAGCTCTCACCACACGTTTGGCCCCCGTCTGCTGCTGCACCCAGGGTCTGGCTCTCAACCTGTACTGTCTCCGAGGGAACAGAGAGCTCTCACCACACGTTTGGCCCCCGTCTGCTGCTGCACCCAGGGTCTGGCTCTCAACCTGTACTGTCTCCGAGGGGAACAGAGAGCTCTCACCCAAGTCATCAACCACCGCATCACGAGGATGTCAGCAGAGGTCAACCCCAGCCTGGTCAACTGGCTGACCAGTATGATGACCATGAGACTCCATGTCATTCTGGAGCAGTCACTGAGGCACAGGCTGGACAGCAGACAGACACACAGAACATGGAGATGGATGAAGGTCTGTCCCCGGCCCCAGCCACCACAGCAGGGGAGGCCATGGTTTCATCAGGGGACAGACAGGAAGTTGGAGCGTCCCCCAGGGTGGCCACCCCCTCGCAGAGAGCATCATCAGGGGAGACCGGAAGAGCTGCTGCCATGGCAGCAGGAAGAAGGGAGGAGTCTGTAGGAGACGTGGAGCCCTGGGCAGCTACAGTGCCCCTCATCAGACATGACATGAAGACTCAGCCCCCTCTGTCTGACGCATACCTCCACTGGATGCCTGCCAAGAGGAGGAAGACCCACCAGGGTGAGGGCCCCCAAATGTCCCTGTCTGAGGCAGTGAGCCGGGCTGCCCGGGCTGCAGGAGTCATACCTGTCTCTAGCCCAGACAGCCTCCAGGGGGAGCTAGAGGAGCCAGAGCTGCAGGAGGCCTACCAAGAACAGGTGAGGAGTGACATCAAGGAGAGAGTAAGGGATGACCAAGACTTCAGCTCCCAGCATTTCCCCAACACACACCGGGCCTTCTCTCTAGATGACTCTTAAATCTCATTGGTCCTCAGGCCTGTCAAAAACCCCATCTATACAATCAGTTTTCTCCATGGATGACTCCTAATCTGATTGGTCACCACACCTGTCAATAACCACATTTAGCCAATCACTCACAACCATGATGTATCCAGGGGTGTGTTCATCATCATGCATCTCTGACATGACGTCAGGAATCATGTCCGCTCGATTCGTGACATTTCTATCTTCAACATTATGTAATGCGCCCCAGACTCCATTCTGCAACATTCCCTGCAGGTCTCTCATATCCAATGAAGGACAAAGAGCAAAGAAAATACAAGAGACATGACTTGCTTAGACACTGCTTTCTCACTGACCTGCCACGGAAAATGCCACTCACTGAAAACCGAGAAGAGCTTTACAACCTGTCTGTCATCTATCAATGGAAAATGCCAGTCAGTGTGGTATCTTCCCCAAAGCAATGCTTTCTCATTCCAAAAAACGAATTCCTAACTGGTTGTCATCTGTATGTCCTGTTGTCCTTATGAGGCTTTAAGTTGTAAATTAGCACAAATTGTACATTGTATTAAGAATGTGATGTAATAATATTGTAGTGGTAATGCAACAGCTATTTCTTGTTAAGTTAATAAAGTAACGAAACCTTTCCATAGTCTCTTTTATTTATTTTTTGCGTTAAGCTCGGTATCCCAACTATAGGTGAAAGAAGCACTAGCCTGTTTAAACCAGACTGAACTATGCTTACAAGTAAAACAATAGTGAGCGTAGCCGTGGTCCTCTGTAGCTCAATTGGTAGAGCACGGTGCTTGTAACGCCAGGGTAGTGGGTTCGATCCCCGGGACCACCCATACACAAAACATTTATGCACGCATGACTGTAAGTCGCTTTGGATAAAAGCATCTGCTAAATGGCATATTATTATTATTATATTATAGCATTCAGTCTGGTGTAACAAGGATATATGATTATTTACTTTCAAAATAGAGAGGATGTTATAGGTCTAACTGTAAGTCTCTGGATTGCCTCTCTAACCTGGTGGTCCCTGCACGCACCACCCACTTGGAGTTCCAGGTCTCAGGCAGCCTCTGGAACTGCCGTTCTGCTGCCAACAAGGCAGAGTTCATCTCAGCCTATGCTACCCTCCAGTCCCTCGACTTCTTGGCGCTGACGGAAACATGGATTACCACTGAAAACACTGCTACTCCTACTGCTCTCTCCTCGTCTGACCATGTGTTCTCGCATACCCCGAGAGCATCTGGTCAGCGGGGTGGTGGCACAGGAATCCTCATCTCTCCCAAGTGGACATTCTCTATTTTTCCCCTGACCCATCTATCTATCTCCTCATTTGAATTCCATGCTGTCACAGTCACTAGCCCATTTAAGCTTAACATCCTTGTCATTTATCGCCCTCCAGGTTCCCTTGGAGAGTTCATCAATGAGCTTGATGCCTTGATAAGTTCATTTCCTGAGGATGGCTCACCCCTCACAGTTCTGGGGGACTTCAACCTCCCTACGTCTACCTTTGACTCATTTCTCTCTGCCTCCTTCTTTCCACTCCTCTCCTCTTTTGACCTCATCCTCTCACCGTCCCCCCCTACTCACAAGGCAGGCAATATGCTTGACCTCATCTTTACTAGATGCTGTTCTTCTACTAATCTCACTGCAACTCCCCTCCATGTCTCCGACCACTACTTTGTATCCTTTTCTCTCTCGCTCTCCTCCAACACTACTCACTCTGCCCCTACTCAGATGGTAATGCGCCGTCGCAACCTTCGCTCTCTCTCTCCCGCTACTCTCTCCTCTTCCATCCTATCATCTCCTCCCTCTGCTCAATCCTTCTCCCTCCAATCTCCTGATTCTGCCTCCTCAACCCTCCTCTCCTCCCTTTCTGCATCCTTTGACTCTCTATGTCCCCTATCCTCCCAGCCGGCTCGGTCCTCCCCTCCAGCTCCGTGGCTTGATGACTCATTTGCGAGCTCACAGAACAGGGCTCCGGGCAGCCGAGCGGAAATGGAGGAAAACTAGACTCCCTGCGGACCTGGCATCTTTTCACTCCCTCCTCTCTACATTTTCTTCATCTGTTTCTGCTGCTAAAGCCACTTTCTACCACTCTAAATGTCAAGCCTCTGCCTCTAACCCTAGGAAGCTCTTTGCCACCTTCTCCTCCCTGCTGAATCCTCCTCCCCCTCCCCCCCCTCCTCCCTCTCTGTGGATGACTTCGTCAACCATTTTGAAAAGAAGGTTGACTACATCCGATCCTCGTTTGTTAAGTCAAATGACACCGCTGGTCCTGCTTACACTGCCCTACCCTATGCTTTGACTTCGTTCTCCCCTCTCTCTCCAGATAAAATCTTGCGACTTGTGACGGCCGGCCGCCCAACAACCTGCCCGCTTGACCCTATCCCCTCCTCTCTTCTCCAGACCATCTCCGGTGACCTTCTCCCTTACCTCACCTCGCTGATCAACTCATCCTTGACCGCTGGCTATGTCCCTTCCGTCTTCAAGAGAGCGAGAGTTGCACCCCTTCTCAAAAAACCAACACTCGATACCTCTGATGTCAACAACTACAGACCAGTATCCCTTCTTTCTTTTCTCTCCAAAACTCTTGAGCATGCCGTCTTTAGCCAACTCTCTTGCTATCTCTCTCAGAATGACCTTCTTGATCCAAACCAGTCAGGTTTCAAGACTGGTCATTCAACTGAGACTGCTCTTCTCTGTGTCACAGAGGCTCTCTGCACTGCTAAAGCTAACTCTCTCTCCTCTGCTCTTGTCCTTCTAGAAAAGTCTGCTGCCTTTGATACTGTGAACCATCAGATCCTCCTCTCCACCCTCTCCGAGCTGGGCATCTCCGGCGCGGCTCACTCTTGGATTGCGTCCTACCTGACCGGTCGCTCCTACCAAGTGCCGTGGCGAGAAGCTGTCTCCGCACCACGTACTCTCACCACTGGTGTCCCCCAGGGCTCAGTTCTAGACCCTCTCCTATTCTCGCTATACACCAAGTCACTTGGCTCTGTCATATCCTCACATGGCCTCTCCTATCATTGCTACGCAGACGACACACAACTAATCTTCTCCTTTCCCCCTTCTGATAACCAGGTGGCGAATCGTATCTCTGCATGTCTGGCAGACATATCAGTATGGATGACGGATCACCACCTCAAGCTGAACCTTGGCAAGACGGAGCTGCTCTTCCTCCCGGGGAAGGACTGCCCGTTCCATGATCTTGCCATCACGGTTGACAACTCCGTTGTGTCCTCCTCCCAGAGTGCAAAGAGCCTTGGCGTGACCCTGGACAACACCCTGTCGTTCTCCGCTAACATCAAGGCGGTGACCCGATCCTGTAGGTTCATGCTCTACAACATTCGGAGAGTACGATCCTGCCTTACACAGGAAGCGGCACAGGTCCTAATCCAGGCACTTGTCATCTCCCGTCTAGATTACTGCAACTCGCTGTTGGCTGGGCTCCCTGCCTGTGCCATTAAACCCCTACAACTCATCCAGAATGCCGCAGCCCATCTGGTGTTCAACCTTCCCAAGTTCTCTCACGTCACCCCGCTCCTCCGCACACTCCACTGGCTTCCAGTTGAAGCTCGCATCTGCTACAAGACCATGGTGCTTGCCTACGGAGCTGTGAGGGGAACGGCACCTCCGTACCTTCAGGCTCTGATCAGTCCCTACACCCAAACGAGGGCATTGCGTTCATCCACCTCTGGCCTGCTGGCTCCCCTACCTCTGCTGAAGCACAGTTCCCGCTCAGCCCAGTCAAAACTGTTCACTGCTCTGGCACCCCAATGGTGGAACAAGCTCCCTCACGACGCCAGGACAGCGGAATCACTCACCACCTTCCGGAGACATTTGAAACCCCACCTCTTTAAGGAATACCTGGGATAGGATAAAGTAATCCTAATATGGATAAACCAGATATTTATAGATATGGATAAACCAGATATTTATCATAACAACCAATAAAAATAGATATGGATAAACCAGATATTTATCATAACAACCAATCAGAATAGATATGGATAAACCAGATATTTATCATAACAACCAATCAGAATAGATATGGATAAACCAGATATTTATCATAACAACCAATCAAAGTAGATATGGATAAACCAGATATGTATAGATATAGATAAACCAGATAGTTACCATAAGGACCAATAATCTATTTTCTCTTTCAATAAATAACACACATATAAAATTAACCTTTAACTGTAGTTATTGACTATACTACGTCTATGTATTAATCATAATCCAATGGTTGAAAAGGCCTCCATATTTGGATGCTTTATGTGGTTCACACATAAAGTGCTGAAGAAAATGTAGATGTATGTATTGTATGTTGTAAGTCTTTGTATGCAGTGGTGTAAAGTACTTAAGTAAATGTACTTTAAAGTACTACTTAAGTCGTTTTTGGGGTATCTGTACTTTACTCTACTATTTATATTTTTGACAACTTTTACTTCACTACATTCCTAAATAAAATGATGTACTTTTTACTCCATAAATGTTCCCTGACACCCAAAAGTACTTGTTACATTTTGAATGCTTAGCAGGACAGAAAAATTGTCAAATTCACGCACTTATCAAGAGAACATCCCTGGTCATCCCTACTGCCTCTGATCTGGCGGACGCACTAAACACAAATGCTTAGTTTGTAAATCATATGTTAGTGTTGGAGTGTGACCCTGGCTATCCGTAAATAAATAAATAAGAAAATCGTTCCATCTGTTTGTTTAATATAAGGACTTTGAAATGATTTATACTTTTACTTTTGATACTTAAGTATATTTTAACAATTACATTTACTTTCGATACTTAAGTAGATTTAAAACCAAATACTTTTAGACTTTTACTCAAGTAGTATTTTACTGGGTGACTTTCACTTTTACTTGAGTCATTTTCTATTAAGGTATCTTTACTCCAGTATGACAATCGGGTACTTTTTCCACCACTGTTTGTATGTTGTTTATGTAATGTGTAGCTTTAAAAAAAAATCTCTCTATATATGTTTTTGTTGTTCAATGAAAACGTTTGAGTACCTGGCAGGTTTTGAGACCATGCGGCACATGCCATCCAATGATTGGCGGTGAAAGATGATCTATTATATTGACAAAATAGCGAGTGACCGCTCTAATGATTTAAATACGACGTCAGGTGAGATCAGGTGGGCCCATTCTAGCCAATGAGAGGGCAGATACGCGTGCGAAGAACACGCACAACTAAGTCGTTTTTCTCAAAGTTGCCGAAGTGTCACGTGCATCCACTTATATCGGTACATTTGTAAAAGACTAAACATTACGAAATGTATATTCGATCAAATAAGCCTCACGTAATTCGACACTCATAGAACTCCATAGAAAAAGGGTTTAGTTCACGGAGACTGTTGGATGGAGTAAATCCTCTCGCTTCTCCTCTTCCTCGCTGTTGGCGGCTGTAAATACCGGCTGTCGGTGGAATCAGTGGATGAGAGACGGTTGAGGAAAACGGCTTTAACGACGCGGCTGAACGGCTCTTTTTCTGTAACAAGACGCGTTTCTCATACATCTATATATTTTTTCTCGCGACGACAGCCATTATTTACGTGGATATAATATTGTATTATAATTGTGTGAAGATGGCCAAACGGCTGGGAACCGAGGACGGAATGTTAATCTCACCAACGCTTCTTCAAGATTTCCGCGTTGATCAGTATCTGAACTCCGGGGACGTGAACATGGATATCGCGGATGGAGCGGAGGACCTTTCCTTGGAGGAAATGTTATCGCTGTACAGCCAGCCGACCAACGAAGAGCAGGCATGGGCTGTGTGTTACCAAGGTTGCAGAAACACCGGAGGAGAAATTCCAAGACCTCTGGCTCGTCCGTTGTGGATTTGGCGAGAAGGGTTGACGGACCTGGCGATGTACGGATTCTGAGAGATGGAACAGTTCATTTGCGCCACCAAGACAGCACAGGTAAACACCACGTCTGACTACATTTTGGTCCTACTAGGCTTTTCTGATTCCTATCTAATAATAATATGCCATTTAGCAGACGCTTTTATCCAAAGCGACTTACAGTCATGCGTGCATACATTTTTGTGTATGGGTGGTCCCGGGGATCGAACCCACTACCTTGGCGTTACAAGCGCCGTGCTCTACCAGCTGAGCTACAGAGGACCACGATCTAGGCTCTCCTGTTGCCTTATTACCTAATGTGAACATATCTAAGTGGTTAGAATATATTTGCATTGGATACATTAGTATTTTTTAATAATTCCATCATCCATGGTGATAATAAAGGCTATAATTTCCTCTGAGTGGCCATATTGTTCATTTCTGCCATGTGTTGAATTTGTTTACAGACGTGCCTTCAGAAAGTATTGACACCCCATCACTTTTTCCACGTTTTGTATTGTTACCACCTGAATTTAAAAAGGCTTAATATGAGCTTTTGTGTCAATGTCCTAAAACCCCATAATGTCTAAGTGGAATTATGTTTTTAGAAATGCTTACAAATTAAGTAGAAATGATAAGCTGAATGGCTGAAGGATTGCAACATTTACCTGGAGCTAACCCTGCAGATAGCACTACTGGGTGATCTGAAAAGTCATAGTCAATCGATCAATAATATAATAATTATTTTAGCAAAAATGTTTATTTTCAATTTACAATCTGTAGAAACAATAAGAATAGTATGAAAATGTATGCACTCACTAACTGTAAGTCGCTCTGGATAAGAAGTCTGCTAAATGACTCAAATGTAAATAGAAGGGTTCAGAACTTTAGTGAAACATCACAGTACAGTTGAAATATATGGCAAATAGAAATCCAATATGGATGGTGTTAAGAGATAGATGGGTGGTGTTGAATCCAATATGGATGGTGTTAAGAGATAGATGGGAGGGGTTGAATCCTATATGGATGGTGTTAAGAGATAGATGGGAGGGGTTGAATCCAATATGGATGGTGTTAAGAGATA
>NW_028162750.1:0-35953 GCF_964263955.1 Coregonus lavaretus | reverse complement strand
TACTGTAGAGAGAGAGAGGGAGAGACTAACACAGCTCTATACTGTAGAGAGAGAGAGGGAGAGACTAACACAGCTCTATACTGTAGAGAGAGAGAGGGAGAGACTAACACAGCTCTATACTGTAGAGAGAGAGAGGGAGAGACTAACACAGCTCTATACTGTAGAGAGAGAGAGGGAGAGACTAACACAGCTCTATACTGTAGAGAGAGAGAGGGAGAGACTAACACAGCTCTATACTGTAGAGAGAGAGAGGGAGAGACTAACACAGCTCTATACTGTAGAGAGAGAGAGGGAGAGACTAACACAGCTCTATACTGTAGAGAGAGAGAGGGAGAGACTAACACAGCTCTATACTGTAGAGAGAGAGAGGGAGAGACTAACACAGCTCTATACTGTAGAGAGAGAGAGGGAGAGACTAACACAGCTCTATACTGTAGAGAGAGAGAGGGAGAGACTAACACAGCTCTATACTGTAGAGAGAGAGAGGGAGAGACTAACACAGCTCTATACTGTAGAGAGAGAGAGGGAGAGACTAACACAGCTCTATACTGTAGAGAGAGAGAGGGAGAGACTAACACAGCTCTATACTGTAGAGAGAGAGAGGGAGAGACTAACACAGCTCTATACTGTAGAGAGAGAGAGGGAGAGACTAACACAGCTCTATACTGTAGAGAGAGAGAGGGAGAGACTAACACAGCTCTATACTGTAGAGAGAGAGAGGGAGAGACTAACACAGCTCTATACTGTAGAGAGAGAGAGGGAGAGACTAACACAGCTCTATACTGTAGAGAGAGAGAGGGAGAGACTAACACAGCTCTATACTGTAGAGAGAGAGAGGGAGAGACTAACACAGCTCTATACTGTAGAGAGAGAGAGGGAGAGACTAACACAGCTCTATACTGTAGAGAGAGAGAGGGAGAGACTAACACAGCTCTATACTGTAGAGAGAGAGAGGGAGAGACTAACACAGCTCTATACTGTAGAGAGAGAGAGGGAGAGACTAACACAGCTCTATACTGTAGAGAGAGAGAGGGAGAGACTAACACAGCTCTATACTGTAGAGAGAGAGAGGGAGAGACTAACACAGCTCTATACTGTAGAGAGAGAGAGGGAGAGACTAACACAGCTCTATACTGTAGAGAGAGAGAGGGAGAGACTAACACAGCTCTATACTGTAGAGAGAGAGAGGGAGAGACTAACACAGCTCTATACTGTAGAGAGAGAGAGGGAGAGACTAACACAGCTCTATACTGTAGAGAGAGAGAGGGAGAGACTAACACAGCTCTATACTGTAGAGAGAGAGAGGGAGAGACTAACACAGCTCTATACTGTAGAGAGAGAGAGGGAGAGACTAACACAGCTCTATACTGTAGAGAGAGAGAGGGAGAGACTAACACAGCTCTATACTGTAGAGAGAGAGAGGGAGAGACTAACACAGCTCTATACTGTAGAGAGAGAGAGGGAGAGACTAACACAGCTCTATACTGTAGAGAGAGAGAGGGAGAGACTAACACAGCTCTATACTGTAGAGAGAGAGAGGGAGAGACTAACACAGCTCTATACTGTAGAGAGAGAGAGGGAGAGACTAACACAGCTCTATACTGTAGAGAGAGAGAGGGAGAGACTAACACAGCTCTATACTGTAGAGAGAGAGAGGGAGAGACTAACACAGCTCTATACTGTAGAGAGAGAGAGGGAGAGACTAACACAGCTCTATACTGTAGAGAGAGAGAGGGAGAGACTAACACAGCTCTATACTGTAGAGAGAGAGAGGGAGAGACTAACACAGCTCTATACTGTAGAGAGAGAGAGGGAGAGACTAACACAGCTCTATACTGTAGAGAGAGAGAGGGAGAGACTAACACAGCTCTATACTGTAGAGAGAGAGAGAGAGGGAGAGACTAACACAGCTCTATACTGTAGAGAGAGAGAGGGAGAGACTAACACAGCTCTATACTGTAGAGAGAGAGAGAGGGAGAGACTAACACAGCTCTATACTGTAGAGAGAGAGAGGGAGAGACTAACACAGCTCTATACTGTAGAGAGAGAGAGAGGGAGAGACTAACACAGCTCTATACTGTAGAGAGAGAGAGAGGGAGAGACTAACACAGCTCTATACTGTAGAGAGAGAGAGGGAGAGACTAACACAGCTCTATACTGTAGAGAGAGAGAGGGAGAGACTAACACAGCTCTATACTGTAGAGAGAGAGAGGGAGAGACTAACACAGCTCTATACTGTAGAGAGAGAGAGGGAGAGACTAACACAGCTCTATACTGTAGAGAGAGAGAGGGAGAGACTAACACAGCTCTATACTGTAGAGAGAGAGAGAGGGAGAGACTAACACAGCTCTATACTGTAGAGAGAGAGAGGGAGAGACTAACACAGCTCTATACTGTAGAGAGAGAGAGGGAGAGACTAACACAGCTCTATACTGTAGAGAGAGAGAGGGAGAGACTAACACAGCTCTATACTGTAGAGAGAGAGAGGGAGAGACTAACACAGCTCTATACTGTAGAGAGAGAGAGGGAGAGACTAACACAGCTCTATACTGTAGAGAGAGAGAGGGAGAGACTAACACAGCTCTATACTGTAGAGAGAGAGAGGGAGAGACTAACACAGCTCTATACTGTAGAGAGAGAGAGGGAGAGACTAACACAGCTCTATACTGTAGAGAGAGAGAGGGAGAGACTAACACAGCTCTATACTGTAGAGAGAGAGAGGGAGAGACTAACACAGCTCTATACTGTAGAGAGAGAGAGGGAGAGACTAACACAGCTCTATACTGTAGAGAGAGAGAGGGAGAGACTAACACAGCTCTATACTGTAGAGAGAGAGAGGGAGAGACTAACACAGCTCTATACTGTAGAGAGAGAGAGGGAGAGACTAACACAGCTCTATACTGTAGAGAGAGAGAGGGAGAGACTAACACAGCTCTATACTGTAGAGAGAGAGAGGGAGAGACTAACACAGCTCTATACTGTAGAGAGAGAGAGAGGGAGAGACTAACACAGCTCTATACTGTAGAGAGAGAGAGGGAGAGACTAACACAGCTCTATACTGTAGAGAGAGAGAGGGAGAGACTAACACAGCTCTATACTGTAGAGAGAGAGAGGGAGAGACTAACACAGCTCTATACTGTAGAGAGAGAGAGGGAGAGACTAACACAGCTCTATACTGTAGAGAGAGAGAGGGAGAGACTAACACAGCTCTATACTGTAGAGAGAGAGAGGGAGAGACTAACACAGCTCTATACTGTAGAGAGAGAGAGGGAGAGACTAACACAGCTCTATACTGTAGAGAGAGAGAGGGAGAGACTAACACAGCTCTATACTGTAGAGAGAGAGAGGGAGAGACTAACACAGCTCTATACTGTAGAGAGAGAGAGGGAGAGACTAACACAGCTCTATACTGTAGAGAGAGAGAGGGAGAGACTAACACAGCTCTATACTGTAGAGAGAGAGAGGGAGAGACTAACACAGCTCTATACTGTAGAGAGAGAGAGGGAGAGACTAACACAGCTCTATACTGTAGAGAGAGAGAGGGAGAGACTAACACAGCTCTATACTGTAGAGAGAGAGAGGGAGAGACTAACACAGCTCTATACTGTAGAGAGAGAGAGGGAGAGACTAACACAGCTCTATACTGTAGAGAGAGAGAGGGAGAGACTAACACAGCTCTATACTGTAGAGAGAGAGAGGGAGAGACTAACACAGCTCTATACTGTAGAGAGAGAGAGGGAGAGACTAACACAGCTCTATACTGTAGAGAGAGAGAGGGAGAGACTAACACAGCTCTATACTGTAGAGAGAGAGAGGGAGAGACTAACACAGCTCTATACTGTAGAGAGAGAGAGGGAGAGACTAACACAGCTCTATACTGTAGAGAGAGAGAGGGAGAGACTAACACAGCTCTATACTGTAGAGAGAGAGAGGGAGAGACTAACACAGCTCTATACTGTAGAGAGAGAGAGGGAGAGACTAACACAGCTCTATACTGTAGAGAGAGAGAGGGAGAGACTAACACAGCTCTATACTGTAGAGAGAGAGAGGGAGAGACTAACACAGCTCTATACTGTAGAGAGAGAGAGGGAGAGACGACAGAGAGGGAGAGACTAACACAGCTCTATACTGTAGAGAGAGAGAGGGAGAGACTAACACAGCTCTATACTGTAGAGAGAGAGGGAGAGACTAACACAGCTCTATACTGTAGAGAGAGAGAGAGGGAGAGACTAACACAGCTCTATACTGTAGAGAGAGAGAGAGGGAGAGACAAACACAGCTCTATACTGTAGAGAGAGAGAGGGAGAGACTAACACAGCTCTATACTGTAGAGAGAGAGAGGGAGAGACTAACACAGCTCTATACTGTAGAGAGAGAGAGGGAGAGACTAACACAGCTCTATACTGTAGAGAGAGAGGGAGAGACTAACACAGCTCTATACTGTAGAGAGAGAGAGGGAGAGACTAACACAGCTCTATACTGTAGAGAGAGAGGGAGAGACTAACACAGCTCTATACTGTAGATAGAGAGAGGGAGAGACTAACACAGCTCTATACTGTAGAGAGAGAGAGAGAGGGAGAGACTAACACAGCTCTATACTGTAGAGAGAGAGAGGGAGAGACTAACACAGCTCTATACTGTAGAGAGAGAGAGGGAGAGACTAACACAGCTCTATACTGTAGAGAGAGAGGGAGAGACTAACACAGCTCTATACTGTAGAGAGAGAGAGGGAGAGACTAACACAGCTCTATACTGTAGAGAGAGAGGGAGAGACTAACACAGCTCTATACTGTAGAGAGAGAGATGGAGAGACAAACACAGCTCTATACTGTAGAGAGAGAGAGGGAGAGACTAACACAGCTCTATACTGTAGAGAGAGAGAGGGGGAGACTAACACAGCTCTATACTGTAGAGAGAGAGAGGGAGAGACTAACACAGCTCTATACTGTAGAGAGAGAGAGAGGGAGAGGGAGAGACTAACACAGCTCTATACTGTAGAGAGAGAGAGGGAGAGACTAACACAGCTCTATACTGTAGAGAGAGAGAGGGAGAGACTAACACAGCTCTATACTGTAGAGAGAGAGAGAGGGAGAGACTAACACAGCTCTATACTGTAGAGAGAGAGAGGGAGAGACTAACACATAGCTCATTCACTTTGGCCCAAATGGCCCCCCTTTTCCCTACATAGTGGACTACTTTTGATCAGGACCTGGTCAAAAGTAGTGCACTATATAGGGAACAGGGTGCCATTTGGGATGCAGACATTGTGTGGCCCAAATACATCTAATTAATGGGGTTTTCATGAACCCCGTCCAATATCACCTCATAGTATTTTAGGCAGCACAAATCGTTGAACAGTCGTCTCAGTGTGTCACCTCGCTGGAGTGAGTGAGAAGTGTTATTGAGGCTATCAGTGAGTTTGAATCCCCTGTGTTCACCAACACATTTCTGTGAAACTGTTTAAATGTCCTAGAGCTGCTGTACGTCTCTGTTACCAGCTCGTTTAAAGGAGGAACAAGCACTTTCATGTACTGGACTTTAGGACGATGTTAAAACTCTTTAGGAATAGATGCCCCAAATTCAAACTAATTTGCGGCACTAACATTTGATATAGAAGGAACTTCATGTTATTACAAGGAGTAATATGGATGTCTTTGTTTTGGTCCGTTACTCTTTACCTTGTCAACTATTTGGGTGCTTCTCCAGCTCCTACTATGACTACATTTAGACAGATCTGATCTTTTTTTCTTTTCTTCCTCCCACTAATTGGTCTTTTGACCAATCACATCAGATCTTTTCACATCAGATCTTTTTCTTTTTTCAGAGCTGATCTGATTGGTCAAAAGACAAATGAGTGAAAAAAAAGAAAATATCAGAATTGGGCCGCCTGTCTCAAGGCAGCCTATTTGTCCTTAGGATGAATTAAAAACAGATAAACACGATATGTAGCTAGGCTGTACCCAGTAGTGACCGGAAGCCATTTTGTAATCCTCGTCATGTTTTCACTGTGCCAGCCCCATAATCATCACTAAGTCGTGCCACAGCTGTCATGAGCAATTATCACGCCGTTTTTGCTAATTGCATGCAGACACCAATGACCTATTTATACCGTATTTATAATTGTTACTCCCCAAAACAATGTGTGACTTTACACGTGATGATAGGGGTGGAAGGAGAGGCCAGGGACGTTAAACGTTGACTATGTCTAAATAATATATATAAAAGACAGACACTTTCAGTGGGTCCCCAAATGTAGTATTTTATTTGCACTAAACGCCTTTTGAACTTTCTTGTGACTCAATAAATAACTGGCCTTTGCTCACCAGTGGCTTTGTTTAATTCACAAAGTGGTCATTTGGTGGGCTTTTCCCCCCCAGATGCCCTCCAAACATGAAGTCACGTCCACTGCTGTGTACGGTCGGCACTATTAATATTTCAGGGAGAGGGTTACATCAGCTAAGTGACATGGCCACAATGAGAGAAAGCTTGCAGTCTGAATTAAAGATGCTCTGTACAAACGAACGAAGCCTGTGGCAACCACATTAGATTAGCCACAAACCCTAATCTGTCACTTAGCTGGCCCGTAGCGTAGCATTGGCCAGGCTTGGCTGTTGGAGTTGATGTAAACTGCGGGTATGCATCCCAAATGGCACATTAGTCTGTATATAGTGCACTACTTTTGACCAAAGCCCCATTGGCCCTGGTCAAATGTAGTGCACTACATAGGGAACAGGGTGCCATTTGGGACGCAAGCTGGTCCTGTCTGGGCTGGGCAGGGCTGGGGAAGGTAATGGGGATTCATTGATCCACTGGTCTTTCTGCTGATTGAGTTAGATAATTAAAAAGCCTCTTGTATCAGTTCCATTAGGAATTGTTTGTGTTGTTCTCTTTTTGTTCTTGCCTCTTTTTGTTGGTAGAACGGAGCTTCTCTCTGATTTTACTTTCATTTTATTATATTTTTTCCCATCGTTTAACAGTATTTGTCCCCCCTTTTTGGGGTTTGTCTGTGTTGATTACATGGCACATGTGTACTATAAAAAAAAAAAAAAATATATATACAGTACCAGTCAAAATGAGAAATTAGGGTTAAGTGCGTTGCTCAAGGGCACATCGATAGATTTTTCACTTAGTTGGTTCAGGGATTCAAACCAGCGACCTTTCGGTTACTGGCCCAACGCTCTTAACCACTAGGCTACCTGCTAGATAGATAGATATACTGTATATACAGTGGGGAGAACAAGTATTTGATACACTGCCGATTTTGATGTTTTCCTACTTACAAAGCATGTAGAGGTCTGTAATTTTTATCATAGGTACACTTCAACTGTGAGAGACGGAATCTAAAACAAAAATCCAGAAAATCACATTGTATGATTTTGAAGTAATTAATTTGCATTTTATTGCATGACATAAGTATTTGATACATCATAAAAGCAGAACTTAATATTTGGTACAGAAACCTTTGTTTGCAATTACAGAGATCATACGTTTCCTGTAGGTCTTGACCAGGTTTACACACACTGCAGCAGGGATTTTGGCCCACTCCTCCATACAGACCTTCTCCAGATCCTTCAGGTTTCGGGGCTGTCGCTGGGCAATACGGACTTTCAGCTCCCTCCAAAGATTTTCTATTGGGTTCAGGTCTGGAGACTGGCTAGGCCACTCCAGGACCTTGAGATACTTCTTACGGAGCCACTCCTTAGTTGCCCTGGCTGTGTGTTTCGGGTCGTTGTCGTGCTGGAAGACCCAGCCACGACCCATCTTCAATGCTCTTACTGAGGGAAGGAGGTTGTTGGCCAAGATCTCGCGATACATGGCCCCATCCATCCTCCCCTCAATACGGTGCAGTCGTCCTGTCCCCTTTGCAGAAAAGCATCCCCAAAGAATGATGTTTCCACCTCCATGCTTCACGGTTGGGATGGTGTTCTTGGGGTTGTACTCATCCTTCTTCTTCCTCCAAACACGGCGAGTGGAGTTTAGACCAAAAAGCTAAATTTTTGTCTCATCAGACCACATGACCTTCTCCCATTCCTCCACTGGATCATCCAGATGGTCATTGGCAAACTTCATACGGGACATGCGCTGGCTTGAGCAGGGGGACCTTGTGTGCGCTGCAGGATTTTTATCCATGACGGCGTAGTGTGTCACTAATGGTTTTCTTTGAGACTGTGGTCCCAGCTCTCTTCAGGTCATTGACCAGGTCCTGCTGTGTAGTTCTGGGCTGATCCCTCACCTTCCTCATGATCATTGATGCCCCACGAGGTGAGATCTTGCATGGAGCCCCAGACCGAGGATGATTGACCGTCATCTTGAACTTCTTCCATTTTCTAATAATTGCGCCAACAGTTGTTGCCTCCTCACCAAGCTGCTTGCCTATTGTCCTGTAGCCCATCCCAGCCTTGTGCATGTCTACAATTTTATCCCTGATGTCATTACACAGCTCTCTGGTCTTGGCCATTGTGGAGAGGTTGGAGTCTGTTTGATTGAGTGTGTGGACAGGTGTCTTTTATACAGGTAACGAGTTCAAACAGGTGCAGTTAATACAGGTAATGAGTGGGGAACAGGAGGGCTTCTTAAAGAAAAACTAACAGGTCTGTGAGAGCCGGAATTCTTACTGGTTGGTAGGTGATCAAATACTTATGTCATGCAATAAAATGCAAATTAATTACTTAAAAATCATACAATGTGATTTTCTGGATTTTTGTTTTAGATTCCGTCTCTCATAGTTGAAGTGTACCTATGATAAAAATTACAGACCTCTACATGCTTTGTAAGTAGGAAAACCTGCAAAATCGGCAGTGTGTCAAATACTTGTTCTCCCCACTGTATATATATATATATATTTAGCCTGTTTTGCATGTTATTTTGGCATTAATATGTGTCACAAATCAGTTTACAAACCATGTAAAAAATAAAATAACCATTGGACATAAACATTACACAACAAGTTGGAAATCGCAAATTCAACAATGAGTGGTTTGGAAGGAATCAGTGGCTAACTGCAAGCATTGCAAAGCAACCACTAGCCTGCTATTCAGTGGAGTGGGTGTGTGGTCCAAGTCTGGGTTTAGGGTCTCTTTTCCAAGCTTAAAAGGATAAACATGCAACACCATGGGCCAGAAAAGGTTGAATACATTGGCCATGCTGTCAATCCAGCATGACTTCTGCCGCATTCAAAACAACTGGAAACTCGGAACTGGGAAATCTCAGACTTCAGTGAGTTCAAGACAACTGGGAACTTGGAAAAAAAAAAGAGCTCCGACTGGTAAAATAGGTTTTGAACGGTCATCCAACTCGGAATTCCAAGTCGGGAACTAGGGCCTCGTTCTAGAGCTCCGACCTGAAGATCACTGACGTCCTGATTCGACCTTGTTTTTTTCAGAGTTCCCAGTTGTCTTGAAAACTCCATAAATCCAGAGAATGCTAGACTATCATGACAAAGTTTGATGATAAAATTTACCCACGAAGGACCACCACGCCACCTTCCTGTTCAAGTGAGCACAGCACAACAAGGTGAATCCAAAAATGTATTGTATGCTGCTGCATAAATGATGTAATATGCCAGGGAGATATGTATACTGTAGCTAAGAAAGTAATACTAAGTGTAGTTTGTGTAGTAAGCTGTTAGTAGCCCATGTGCCTCACCCTAATAATGTAGTCCCTTTTCCCCTCATAATTTAGCCTACTGTTCTGACTTGGTGGTGCACATGTAGCCTATAGTCTGTTTTAGAGAAATGTCATCATCAAATATTGTAAGAGCTTTCATTGTCTGCTTATATGCCCCCTTTATTTATCCTACGGTTCTGACTTGGTGTACAGAGAGAATACTGTAAGAACGGCCCATGTTCTGAATTCTGTCGCTGTACATTTAAAAAGTGCTGAACAAATAGTTATATTGACTACGTCCGTCCTAGCTCGCTCTTTAATGTCTTAATCGAAATTACGGATTGCCTCTTATCCGCTCGTCGTCCCCTTATGCCGTAGTTTGTACATCTCAATTGTCAGTAGAAACCACATTTGTTTAAGCAAGTCAGTCCTATCAGCTATGTTGTTTTAAAAGGCAGTAAATGAGGCTGAATGAACTGTTTCGCTGTCAGACAAGGCTCCGTTGATAGCCAGGTGTAGCAGTGGTAAGGTTTTGGGACTGCTGTTGGGACTCTGCTGTTGGGAGAGCTTTATGTAGAACCTAACAGTTTGTGGCCACCGTTTGTCACCATTATAGTGCAATTCATGTATTGTTTAGTGTTGTGTTGTGTTGTGTAGTGGCTTTGCTGGCATGCATCCCCCAATTTTTTGGGGAGTTCGCCCCACCAAGATATACATGCTAAAATCGCCACTGGTTGGGGTGTCAGTGTAGTATGGCAGAGTCCACTGAGTGTGCATAGAGCCAGTGAAAGAGAGTCAGTGTAAATAAAAAGGGGGTCATTGCAAATAGTCAGGGTAGCCATTTGATTAACTGTTCAGCAGTCTTATGGCTTGGGGATAGAACCTGTTCAGCAGCCTTTTGATCCCAGACTTGACGCTCCGGTACCACTTGCCGTGAGCTAGCAGAGAGAACAGTCTATGATTTGGGTGGCTGGAGTCTTTAAAACATTTTTAGTGCCTTCCTGTGACACCGCCTGGTATAGAGGTCCTGGATGGCAGGGAGCTCTGCTCCAGTGATGTACTGGGCCGTTAGCAATACCCTCTGTAGTGCCTTATGGTCGAATGCCAAGCAGTTTAAAAGTAAAACATTTGCCACCATTCACTTCATTTGCCACCATTCACTGGCTCTATGCACACTCAGTGTAGCTCCTGAGTGGCGCAGTGGTCTAAGGCACTGCATCGCAGTGCAAACTGTGCCACTAGAGATCCTGGTTCGAATCCAGGCTCTGTCGCAGCCGGCCGCGACCGGGAGACCCATGGGGCGGCGCACAATTGGCCCAGCGTCGTCCAGGGTAGGGGAGGGAATGGCCGGCAGGGATGTAGCTCAGTTGATAGAGCATGGCGTTTGCAACGCCAGGGTTGTGGGTTCGATTCCCACGGGGGGGCAAGTATAAAAAAAAAATATATATATATATATATGTATTCACTAACTGTAAGTTGCTCTGGATAAGAGCGTCTACTAAAATGTAAATGTATAATGTCTGAAACACAGGCTACCAAGGTAGGCCATTTTGGGGCTTGTTTCATTAAAATGTACAGCTGTGTGTCATCTGCATTGCAGTGAAAGTTGACATTGTGTTTCTGAATGACATCACCAAGAGGTAGCATATATAGTGAAAACAATAGGTCCTAAAACGGAACCTTGAGGAACACCGAAACTTACCATTGATTTGTCAGAGGACAAACCATCCACAGAGACGAACTGATATCTTTCCGACAGATAAGATCTAAACCAGGCAAGAACTTGTCCACGTAGATCAGTGGTCACCAATCGGTCGATCACGATCGACTGGTTGATCTCTAAGGCATGCCTAGTCGATCACCAAACAGTTCTGTATAAAAAACAACGATAAAGCCTTGCGTTCCTATTTTTTTATTTGTTTCATGCTGTTGGCAGTAGGTGCACTTGATTCAGCAGCCGTAGCGGCAGGAAGGAAAGGTGTTCCCATTTTGAACAATTTCATGTGTCTGGAGGTATAAATCTGCTACCCGGCAGGCCCAGAGAGCAAATCAAGTGCACCTATAGGTCTACTGCTGCCCAATCAGATAGCTCAGATCACCGTGTAAGCACAGTTTCCTCAAGCCATAGACTGTAAAAAGAAGCCTCAAACGCACAGCAAATTTGATACTGTGAGATTTCAAAACTTTTAAAACCATGTCTAAAGAGACACTCAATGAATACAGCAAAGAGCTGCTGTTTTTATGAGTAAGTTAATGTTTAAATTGTTATTCAGCAATATCAACACTTTGTTGAACACTTTTATAAGCCATAAAATGCTACAACCAGCACTGCAGCTGCAATGAATGAGTACAGCAAAGTATTCCGATAAGCTTGCATTGTTATTATTAGAGGATTGTGTATTTTTTAATAACGAGGAATATTTCACTTTCTCTGGTCATAGGAGTAACAACATTAATTGGTGCATGAGGCAGAAATAATGCAGTGCGACTTAAGTTTCGCCATCAGCTGGAAGACTGTATCCCCTTTTCTCAGCGGAGGGAGGGAGAGAGGAGGGATGGTGAGTCTCACCGCAGGCCATCAGTCCAGTAAAAAAATAAGTAATATACCAAGTGATCTATTACCAGTGTGATCATATACCATTTAAAAATATATATAATTTCTAAATGGTCTGAGAAGAACAGCATTGGCAGGGCAATTCAAGCATAGCCAATATGCAGTGATAATATATTAGGCCTATAGCCTGCTGCACAAACCTGCAGCCATGTGAATGTTTACCTGTTTATAGATCTTATTTACATCGGCTACGGAGAGCGTGATCACACAGTCATCCGGAACAGCTGGTGCTTTCATGCATGGTTCAGTGTTGCTTGCCTCGAAGCGAGCATAGAAGGCATTTAGCTTGTCTGGTAGGCTTGCGTCTCTGGGCAGCTTTGCACTTCCTCCGCCGCCCCCCCAACTGTCCTCTACTGTCACTGGAAGCCTCCCAGCAGCCCCTCGTCTCGCCAGGCCTCTCCTCTCCTTAGCGGCGTCTGTCTGCGGCAGGCGATGCTAGAAATAGCCATGCTGAGCTCATTAACAGATTAGGTGTTGCAATGAATCTGTGTGGTTAGAAGCAGCTCCACAGTGTAGGCTACAGCCTGATATTGTTCCTCCAGGATGGCAATTACAGCTGATTGACGTGTTGGCACATGGGGGTGGGGGGGGGGGCTGGAGCCATCGGTCGGTGCCTGTGGAGGGGTCCACATGAAGGACAAGATGATGTTCCCTTCAGTGTCTCTGTCTATGGCCATGGCTATGGGTGGGGTGCTAACTATATGACCGGCTGCACAGGGTTCTGCCACTCTCATCAATTGAATCTCCTGTCCATTTGCATCAACTGTAGAGTAGAGGGTCTGCTGCTAAAGTTTATGGAGGTCGTTAACTCCGCTGTCCAACAGAAACTAACTATTAAAGACGTGTGGTATTTTTTTATTCCTGTAATGATATTTCTAGCACAGGTCATACAGTTACTGTACGAGAATGCAGCACAACACAGAAACTATTCTAGTTTGACATTTGAAGCCGTGAGGCCGAACCCCCAATAACATTCAGACCCTGTATAGATCAAACAAGCTAGCAACAGAGAGAGGGAATTAAGATTCCCAGTGCGGAGGCTTGGTAGGGCCAGGCAGGTTTCATCTGGTTGCAGTGTTAATTAGTGGTCCTATACCCTGGTTGTCTCTACTCTCTCTGCCTGGCCTGGACCCAGTGTTAATTAGTGGTCCTATACCCTGGTTGTCTCTACTCTCTCCGCCTGGCCTGGACCCTGTGGCACCTGGTAGAAGGGCCTTCATGTCCTTATTATAGCCGGCTCCCCTAGCCTCTCAGGGCTGCTAATCAAACAAACAGGCCCTTTTAAATGGATGTTGTGTGTAATTTTACTTTCAGCCTGCCTGCTTGGCTGTTTGGTCACCCCGCCGCCATCCCCCCTCTGTTTGAAAGACAAACATTGTCAGGTCCCAGTGCTTAGATGACGGAGTGAGTCCTCGTCTTTCAAAGCAGGGGGTGTTAGATGTATGCTCCGATTTTGTGGCTCTTTTTGCAGCGTTGAGAAAAATACGAGGCTTCATTTCACAACATCAAACAAGCCATCAGTAGGAGCAAGTGAATATTTAATTTTTGAATCTTCCTCCTGCATATGATCTGTCGATTGACTGAGAAGCCTTCTGATCACACAGTTTTCCAAGGGGGTAGTAGATGGAACCAACAGAAAACGTTAGTGTGTTTTCCAACGTACACTTAATGATTCACATTTTCAACACACGTCCCATGTCGCGTTCAACTTGACTTCTTTTGCAAAGGAAGGTGAAGTACCAGCCAGGCATTGCAAACGCTAAAGCTAAATTGCTTCTGTTTCAAGACCTAGGAGCTGAAGGACTCTGCTGGAGGTTGACTACAGTGTGTGTGTGTGTGTGTGTGTTTGTGTGTGTGTGTGTGTGTGTGTGAGTGGGAAACGGTGCTGTGTAAATGGAAAGTTTCTGTCCTGCTAGGAGTTTGTCTCATGGTAGCTCCTGTGGTGTGTTTGAATGAGGGTTGACTACAGGGATGACTGGTAAAGCTAGCATACAGTTACAGCCTGGAACAATGACACAGTCAGACCTTTCTGAGGAAGGCACATTTCGAAGCAGCAGATGGGCCACAGGGTATATAGAAGACAGCAGACACCGGTTGTCCTTCTAGCAAAGCCTTGTTATTAGATGGTATAACTCATCTTACTCACCAAGCAACCTTTGTTTAGAAGTTGTTTGGGGGTGTTTGCAACAGAGCTTCCAAAAGATTATTTTTTTGCACCATTATGGATGCAATGTTTCACGTATTACAGGTTTTTACAAAGCAGTTGAAATAAATTAGATGTCTCAGGGAGAAGCACAGCATTTTACCACAGATCCTGTCACAGGGTGTTTTGTGTGTGTGGAAGTTAGCGAGGCTCTTTAAACGGGAAGGAGCGCTGTGTGATTTTGAGACCAGTGGGAGACACTGTAAAAAGAGGCACAGCATGGCTTATTCTCTAAACAACTTCCCAAAGTGCAGGAAAATTGTGACAATCATGGCAAGGACAATGAGAGACCCTGTGTTCTCTCTACTCAGTGTGAGAAGGAGGCCAGGATGTCATGCTTGTTTGAGAGGGAGAGAAGGTGGTTCTGCTTTTACATTTTGCACCTGGTGAAAATGTAGCAAATCTGAAATGTTCCTATATATTTGAGTATAAAGTGAATTTCCAACCGTATTCTGAATATTGATCCGTATCTGCCAACTTTTGATCCCCCCCCCCCCCCCCCCCCCATTCTGCCACTAAAACCACTACCTAGTGCTTAATTTGATTTGGAGATGTTTTATTCTACAGCTGCAGTAAATAGGACCATGTTCAGAACATTTTAATCAGGACAGAAGAATGAAACAAGATTTAACGTCCTTGTGAAGTAATCAATAACCTGTGCTGAGCCCCGGGGTGTCGTGTGTTGCGTCCCAAAGGGCAACCTGTGCACTACTTTTGAACAGGGCCCACAAGGATCTGGCCAAAAGTAGTGCACGAAATAGGGAATAGGGTGTCGTTTGAGACGCAACTGCGGTCCCCATGTAGCTCTGTTGGTAGAGCGTGGCGCTTGCAGCGCCAGGGTTGTGTGTTCGTTTTTCCCACGGGGGGGATCAGTATGAAAAAAGTATACACATTGTATGCACTCACTAACTGTAAGTTGCTCTGGATAAGAGCATCTGCTAAATGACTAAAATATAAAATACGTGTACCAGCTCAACAAGCCGGGCTGGAGACATTGCAGTACATATCTACTGCCAGCAGGTGGCACAGGCTGCTGTTGGGCTGTTGTTTCCCCTCAGTTTTTTGTTGTTGTTGTGTCCTCTGATGGTCATAAGAGAGACAGTACAGTCACATTCATACTGACATGAACATGAAATCTAAGACTGGAATTCCATAGGGTCAATCCAACTACTGTATGAGCTAATTGTAGAGCAGATGGTGTTAACAAGCTACAGCCTACCTGTATTTTGTTTAAATCAAAACACATAATTAGCCCAGTGGCTGTTAAGTTATGGCCACATGATAATTTTTAATTGTACTATTCAGCACAATCATCCTAATATCTCATAAGAAATTAAGTGGTGTTTTTGATCTTAAAGTAACATTAAACTATTCTATAATATTCAGTGTGTTAGGCCTATGTCGAATAAATAATACATAATTATTAGGTGATCTTGCAAGACATTGATTCAGCTTTGATCTAAACTTTATTAAACAAGCATCATTCTGAGAACTTAAGTGTTGGAGCATCACTCCGGTGCGCTCTGACAGCGCTACACCCCTGCTAAAAACGGAGGTACATTGGCTCCAGTGTGGCTCATTGTGTAATGCAGAGGCCATACACAGTCATATTGACAGAGTAGTCTGTTTCCGCCGGATTCATCATGAGACATATCAAATGATAGAAGTGGCACAGTACCGTCCAGGGGTTGAGGTACTTTAGCTGCTCTTTCTAAAATGATAAAACAAGGCCTTTTTTTGTTTAGAGTGGAAAGTAGATTCTCCAGTTGAAACATGTGAGGTACTATTTGTTTGATTTCAACCACAGCTAATGTTTCTTAATGCCTGATCCTTTTTAAAGCCTCAAAATATCTCCTTCCACAACCACACATACACGCTCAGAGGCTAGATTCACTGACACTGAGAAACATTTCATGTGCGGGATATTGTCCTCATTTGCCACAGATTGACTTCAGAAAATACAGTCTTTAAATACACTTTTTCTTAAGTGCAACGTACGAAAGAGAGGGGTTGACTTCTCCTTGACTTGAAGAAAATTATAAAAAACCTTTTAGAGGTGAATTCAGTTCTTCTGTTGATCCCCTGCTATGCTGCATTGTGTGTGTACGCTTGCCTGTGTTCCTTCTGCTCCCATCACATTTAAAGTGTCCTGTTGGTCTAAGTGGTCACCCTGTCACCAGTTCTGAAGGGACATGATAATATCTGGTATTACTGGCACTCAGCGCCGCCGTAAAGAGGACACATTTGTTTCTATATTAAGGGGCTATTCTGCAAAAACCTTTGCATCGTGGCCATCTCCTCAGCTACAGGGACTCAGATAATGCCCTTTTGGAACAGAAATGGGTTGTGGCATTATCAAAATTTAATCTTTGGCTTTCTTCTGATATACCAAGTAAATTAAACAGGGAAGGGAAAACCGACAGTGTTGTTTGGTATTTTCGTCATCCAAAAAACAGTTTGAACATACATGGCTCATTAGCAAACAACACAAAAAAACAACAACATTCAGATGAGGTGGAGATTGATTTTGCATCCCGGACTATTCCGGAAATATTTAAGCAAATTAGAAAAAAATAACAAAAGTCATGAAAAACGTGTGAACTTGAGCGTAGTTAAGAGTGTCTTTAGTTGTGTTGTCATTTTTAACATCTGAAATCATTTTGATTGTATTTATATGTAATTCCATCTCACTGTATAAGAGTTACACTTGGTTGGTCCAACATCATGAAGACACTGATAATTTCCTTTGATTACTAACAGTTCTTCTACTGTCAAGGAATTTGAACGTCTGAGAAACAAGGACATCATGTAAAGAACAGGCCTGTGTGTGTAAAACAGATTTTCCTGATGACTCTACCTTGGTATGAGACTTGTCACAGTCCCTTGTGGCAGACGTGCTCCCTGAGACACTAGTTTTGATGTTCTATGTTGTAAAAAAAATTGTGAGATGACAAAACCAAACCAGTACAATCACATGGAAAAATAGAAATAGATTTGTAGAGGGTGTGTAACTAGTAAAATTCCTTGTCGTACTTTCATGAAAACGATAAGACATTTGTTCTAAACAGGGTTAGAATAGAGTCAAATCTGGTTTGGCTACGAGGTTAGAATAAGATTAAACTAAACTAAAAGAAGAAGAAACTGTACTACGAAACAAAGATACATTATATCAAGGATGATAGTAAAAAGCTTTGGAGCACCTTAAATGACATTTTGGGCAAAAAGGCAAACTCAGCTCCATCCTTCATTGAATCAGATGGCTCATTCATCACAAAACCCTCTGATATTGCCAACTACTTTAATTAGTTTTTCATTGGCAAGATTAGCAAACTTGACATGCCATCAACAAACGCTGAACCTTCGTATCCATGCATTCGGAAAGTATTCAGACCCCTTGACTTTTCCCACATTTTGTTACGTTACAGCCTTATTCTAAAATGGATTACATTGTTATTTCCCCCTCATCAATCTACACGCAATACCCCATAATGACAATGCAAAAAAACAGGTTTTTAGAAATTTTTGCAAATATATATAAAAAAAACCCGGCAAATATCACATTTACATAAGTATTCAGACCCTTTACTCAGTACTTTGTTGAAGCACTTTGGCAGCGATTACTGCCTCAAGTCTTCTTTGGTATGATGCTACAAGCTTGACACTCCTATATTTTGGGAGTTTCTCCCATTCTTCTCTGCAGATCCTCTCAAGCTCTGTCAGGTTGGATGCACAGCTATTTTCAGGTCTCTTCAGAGATGTTTGATCGGGTTCAAGTCCAGGCTCTGACTGGGCCACTCAAGGACATTCAGGGACTTGTCCCGAAGCCACTCCTGCGTTGTTTTGGCTGTGTGCTTAGGGTCGTTGTCCTGTTGGAAGGTGAAACTTTGCCCCAGTCTGAGGTCCTGAGCAGGTTTTCATCAAGAATCTATCTGTACTTTGCTCCGTTCATCTTTGCCTCGATCCCCAAATTTTTTTTGGTGGTATTTTACCCCCTTTTTCGTGGTATCCAATTGGTAGTTACTGTCTTGTCCCATCGCTGCAACTCCCGTACGGACACAGGAGAGTCGAAGGTCGAGAGTCCTCAGGAACCCAACCCAACCCAACCCAACCCAACCGAGCCGAGCCGCACTGCTTCTTGACACAGTGCCCGCTTAACCCGGAAGCCAGCCGCACCAATGTGTCGGAAGAAACACTGTACATCTGGCGACCGGCCCATCACAGGAGTCGCTAGTGCGCAATGGGACAAGAACATCCCTGCCAGCCAAACCCTCTCCTACCCTGGACGACGCTGAGCCAATTGTACGCCGCCCCATGGGTCTCCCAGTCGTGGCCGGCTGCGACAGAGCCTGGATTTGAACCAGGATCTCTAGTGGCACAGCTAGCCCTGCGATGCAGTGCCTTAGACCACTGCGCCACTCGGGAGGCCCCTATATTTTCCTCGATCCTGACTAGTCTCGCAGTCCCTGCCGCTGAAAAACTTCCCCACAGCATGATGCTGCCACCACCATGCTTCACTGTAGGGATGGTGCCAGGTTTCCTCCAGATGTGACGCTTGGCATTCAGGCCAAAGAGTTCAATCTTGGTTTCATCAGACCAGAGAATTTTGTTTCTCATGGTCTTAGAGTCTTTAGGTGCCTTTTGGCAAACTCCAAGTGGGCTGTCATGTGCCTTTTACTGAGGAGTGGCTTCCGTCTGGCCACTACCATAAAGTCCTGATTGGTGGAGTGCTGCAGAGATGGTTGTCCTTCTGGAAGGTTCTCCCATCTCCACAGAGGAACTCTAGAGTTCTGTCAGAGTGACCATCGGGTTCTTGGTCACCTCCCTGACCAAGGCCCTTCTTCCCCGATTGCTCAGTTTGGCTGGGCGGCCAGCTCTAGGAAGAGTCTTGGTGGTTCCAAACTTCTTCCATTTAAGAATGATGGAGGCCATTGTGTTCTTTGTGAACTTCAATGCTGCAGAAATGTTTTGGTACCCTTCCCCAGATCTGTGCCTCGACACAATCCTGTCTCAGAGCTCTACGGACAATTTCTTCGACCTCATGGCTTGGTTTTTGCTCTGACATGCACTGTCAAATGTGGGACCTTATATAGACAGGTGTGTGCCTTTCCAAATCATGTCCAATCAATTGAATTTACCACAGGTGGACTCCAATCAAGGTGTAGAAACGTCTCAAGGATAATCAATGGAAACAGGATGCACCTGAGCTCAATTTCGAGTCTCACAACAAAGGGTCTGAATACTTATGTAAATAAGGTATCTGTTTTAATTTTTTATAAATTTGCACACATTTCTATAAACCTGTTTTCGCTTTGTCATTATGGGGTATGGTATGTAGATTGATGAGAAAAAAACAATATTTAATCAATATTAGAATAAGGCTGTAACTTAATAAAATTTGGAAAAAGTCAATGGGTTTGAATACTTTCCGAATGCACTGTATACGTGCCCGTCTTTTATAATTTGACAAATGCTTCTCCTCTGAGTTCTCGTCTTGTCCTCTGACGTCAATTCCATAGCTATTACCAGGATGTCTCACACCAGGAAGTGAATTCATAGCTATTACCAGGAAGTCTCACACCAGGAAGTCAATTCCATAGCTTTTACCAGGAAGTCTCACACCAGGAAGTAATTTAATAATGAACACAACAACCATTTACATTGTCTGCTCTTTGTGTGTGTCGCTAACGGAAACAAAGAAATCTCAGTCATTCAAAACCCTGTCTGATGGAACCATAACAGTGCAAAACACTTCCAGTCATTTAATCACAATTTTCATTTTCAAAGCCAACTGCCAGTGTGTCCTGGATATGTGGTTAATGACCTGCGAGCAATAAGCAACTGTTTAAGTAAATGTACTCTCAGAGAAAAATATATATTTTACATAATAGCGTATCAATATTTTAAATAGAGCTTCTATTTCCTCTCTCTCTTTGCTTCCTCTAACTGGATTAGTTGTGTGATGTTTTAGGGTGTCGTTGTTAGGGATACCCCATTAGCTTTGTCTGTCATCTTATTTTCCTCTGGTTCTCCGCCGAGCACCCTTATATTTCATAATTTGTTTTCCTATCAGAGATGATTTGTAAATGCGCACATTCTAATTAGCCATAGCTACTGTTTTCTAATGTATTAAATATTAAATTATTCCTGTGGAGGGAGGGAGTATTTTTCTCCACATCGTTTCCCCAAGACGGAACATAGTTTATGCTATGCAAATTCATCTGTAGCCCTTTCGGTTGTCAGCACTTTTTAAACATTCTCGTTTTTCTTTTTATAGCAAAGCAACATTTAACCTTGTTTGTTTTCCTGTCTCCAGACGTCATTAACTTGATCTTTATTGTATCTCAGATCTCTGGCGTTTTGTTTGGGTTCTCAATAACAGCTTCACAGTCTGCTGGGCTTCAATGGCTTCAGTATCACACTGCACTGTTTAACTTCATTAAGAGTCTGGTCTAATACCAGCGGTGACCAGCTAGCACAAAGGATGTCTCGCATTTCCTCTGAAGTCATTTTGCAGCTCGACACATGAGGAATAGTCTGGTTTCATTGGGCAGCTCGACACATGAGGAATAGTCTGGTTTCATTGGGCAGCTCGACACATGAGGAATAGTTTGGTTTCATTGGGCAGCAAAAACACATGAGGAATAGTCTGGTTTCATTGGGCAGCTCAACACAGGAGGAATAGTCTGGTTTAATTGGGCAGCTCAACACATGAGGAATAGTGTGGTTTCATTGGGCAGCTCAACACATGAGGAATAGTCTGGTTTCATTGGGCAGCTCAACACATGAGGAATAGTCTGGTTTCATTGGGCAGCAAAAACACATGAGGAATAGTCTGGTTTCATTGGGCAGCTCAACACATGAGGAATAGTCTGGTTTCATTGGGCAGCTCAACACAGGAGGAATAGTGTGGTTTCATTGGGCAGCTCAACACAGGAGGAATAGTGTGGTTTCATTGGGCAGCTCAACACATGAGGAATAGTCTGGTTTCATTGGGCAGCTCAACACATGAGGAATAGTCTGGTTTCATTGGGCAGCTCAACACATGAGGAATAGTCTGGTTTCATTGGGCAGCAAAAACACATGAGGAATAGTCTGGTTTCATTGGGCAGCTCAACACATGAGGAATAGTCTGGTTTCATTGGGCAGCTCAACACATGAGGAATAGTGTGGTTTCATTGGGCACAGAATGGTAAGGCCTCTCTGTAGACAGAGAGCAAATGGAGGACATGAGGTTGTTGTTGTTGTTGTTGTCCTACAATTATCCAAGTCAGCAGATGTGTAAGTGCTTGGAGATGTATTTGACCTTCTGAATTGGTGTGTAGATGTAATGCTTCGAACTATCAAGTATACTGTATTGAGTACCGCCTCCTCAAATGTTCTACTGCTTGAGTACTGGTAACTATAGAATATTGGCTCTAAAATATGATGTGTTTCCCGGCACCTAAATACAAAGAGTACTGTCACAAGAGTACAGTCACCTATTTCAGTTCACTTTAAGAACTGACTCATGCCCAACCAAAGAAATCCCCCCAACCATGTCTTCGGTTTGTTCTCCTTCTCACTCTAATCTGCGTACATCAACAGCGGAATTAATATACGACCGTTGCCTGCAAATTGGATTTGATTTGAAACGCTCTCGAATACGTCACTCTGCATTGAAATGCCAGACATTTATTGAACGCCCATTTATCCGGAGTGAACTTCAGTCTAATTAAGTTTCTAGAAACACATCCATCAAGCTATTGAGGCAGTTAATTTGTCGCTACGGCCTGGATCACAACTCCCTCCCAGACACATTCACACTCACCACTTTCAGCTTCCTGCCACGTCTCCAACGCAGAGCAACACACATTCACACTCACCGCTTTCAGCTTCCTGCCACGTCTCCAACGCAGAGCAACACACATTCACACTCACCACTTTCAGCTCCCTGCCACGTCTCCAACGCAGAGCAACACACATTCACACTCACCACTTTCAGCTCCCTGCCACGTCTCCAACGCAGAGCAACACACATTCACACTCACCACTTTCAGCTTCCCGCCACGTCTCCAACGCAGAGCAACACACATTCACACTCACCACTTTCAGCTTCCTGCCACGTACGTCTCCAACGCAGAGCAACACACATTCTCAGTTTCAGCCGTGTCTCTCCTACAACACAGTCACACTCACCACGTTTCAGACAAGTTTCAACCCTACTCTCTCACACACTGCTGCCCTGCTGGGGCACAGCTGGTACAGGATTGGTGTTCAGTCTGTTCTCTTCTTCTAACAATTGGTCGTTGTGTACATATAGTCACCTCCAAAATTATTGTATACTGTATAAAATAAATAATACAAAATATTGAGCTATATTGTATGCTCAATTGTTTAGAAAAGTATGTTATTTTATACTAATACAGTTGCTTAGATAAAGAGATTTAGTCAAGTAAAAAAAAAAAGATCGGTTTAAAAAATGATTGGCACCCCTGTTTTTAATTCTCCAGCACCCTCCTCTTGTGAGGATAACGGCACTGAGCCTTTTTCTAAAATGTTTTATGAGATTGGAGAACACATTGGGAGGGATCTTAGACCATTCCTCCATACAGAATCTTTCCAGATCGTTGATATCCTTTGGTCTGCACTTATTGACTGCCCTCTTCAATTCAAACCACAGGTTTTCAATGGGGTTCAAGTCCGGAGATTGAGATTGCCATTGCAAAATGTAAATTTTGTGGTCAATTAACAATTTCTTTGTGGATCTTTATGTGTGCTTGGGGTTAGTGTCTTGCTGGAAGATCTACTTGTGACCAAATTTCAGCCTGGTACTTAGCAAATGTCCTGGTACTTGGTAGAGTTCATGATGCCATTGACCTTAACAAGGGACCTGGGACCAGTGGAAGCAAAACACAGCATGGCCGTGTTCCCACCAGGTAGTTTAACAGGAGTTAGCCAGGCTAGTTGCGCAGCCAGAACCAGCATGGCCGTGTTCCTACCAGGTGGTTTAACAGGAGTTAGCCAGGCTAGCTGCGCAGCCAGAACCAGCATGGCCGTGTTCCTACCAGGTGGTTTAACAGGAGTTAGCCAGGCTAGCTGCGCAGCCAGAACCAGCATGGCCGTGTTCCTACCAGGTGGTTTAACAGGAGTTAGCCAGGCTAGCTGCGCAGCCAGAACCAGCATGGCCGTGTTCCTACCAGTTGTTTAACAGGAGTTAGCCAAGCTATCTGCGCAGCCAGAACCAGCATGGCCGTGTTCCTACCAGTTGTTTAACAGGAGTTAGCAAAGCTATCTGCGCAGCCAGAACTCTCTCATTAGTACAATTATGCTGAAGCTACTTTTTTTCTTTATTTCTTTAGCTTCTAGCTGTCTTCTGTTCTCCTGTGCTCTGCTCCTCTGCATAAAATATCTCCCAACCCAATTTGTCATGAATCCCCTCATTTGCCGTCTCCTCAGCAGGGAAGATTATGCGTATTTTTCATTTGGACAGAGGGAGATGGAGCCAGGTGTTTGGCACCAGCGGAGTGTTCAGGTGTATCGCCGCGGTGACGGGACATGACGAGAGGACGCAGATGAAGGATGAGGCATGGAGGATTTTGGGGAGAGGCACGGCTGGCGCACCCGTGGCCCAGCTCCCTCTAGGATACCCCCGCCGGTCTGGAAGAGGCAAAACTTTCCTTTTTCTCTTTAATCAGTTTCTTTCTTGCTATAATCAGCTTCTGTTTCTTAATTAGCGTGTTTAAGCTGTAATGAATAAGGAGGAGTGTACAGTTCTACATTCTGCTGAGCTCATCAACATGGCTTCATGCCTTTTTAATATCTAAAGGTGGGGTGGTTTTATAATATAAATATCCTTTCAGAGCGTATCATTAAAAAATATTTTTTCAATAAAAAAAGTGGCTAAAATGGCAATATTTTGGCACATATTTTTTATGTCAATTCTGTAATTAATGCCACTGTATTTCCTCTTTATGGTACACAACATCTTGGTAAATTCAATCAATGGTCCCCACATTTTACAACCCCACCAAAAAATACACAAAAAGGTTTCAGTTAAAAGGGAATGTAACAAATACAACCTTCCCCATACTAGACAAATGTGAAATGTGTTCCAACCCTTGCTGAAATCACAATGTGTGTCTCCTTTGTGGAGTCAACGAATCCTGTTTCTACGGTGGAATCACTCCTTCCACACGATAAGTATTTCTCTCTTATTGTAAGACAATAACTGGGACTGAGGCAGCAATGGTCTGATGATTAAGTTCTAGTCAGTTGGCTTTGTTATCAATCACCGTTTCCTGACATTCACATCATTGCTAGATAATGTCTCTCATCTCAGGAAAACTGATATGATTTATTGTTTTCCTCCTAATGTTCTTGTAATTACATTTTCTGCTGTCTATCAAGAGGTAAATCATTCGGTTTAGACTGCTAAGCAGTAACACGTAACATGAAAACAAACAGAGAAACAAACCATTAGTCACATTTTAAAGAGTCTGAAGTAAGTCAGATGTTTTAATACTAGTTCTGAGGGTATCTTTAGATATAAACCATACGTTGAAAAATAACAAAATAAGCATAATTTCCCTGACCGCCCCTAATTAGGCCTATAGGTATGTGTTGGATCATACTGCATTAAATAGTGAGGCTAAATGTGTGTGTGTGTGTGTGTGTGTGTGTGTGTGTGTGTAATGTGTATGTGTGTGTATAATGTCTGGACCAGTTCTGTGTTCTGTTGGGGTACTGGAGGACCAGTTCTGTGTTCTGTTGGGGTACTGGAGGACCAGTTCTGTGTTCTGTTGGGGTACTGGAGGACCAGTTCTGTGTTCTGTTGGGGTACTGGAGGACCAGTTCTGTGTTCTGTTGGGGTACTGGAGGACCAGTTCTGTGTTCTGTTGGGGTACTGGAGGACCAGTTCTGTGTTCTGTTGGGGTACTGGAGGACCAGTTCTGTGTTCTGTTGGGGTACTGGAGGACCAGTTCTGTGTTCTGTTGGGGTACTGGAGGACCAGTTCTGTGTACTGTTGGGGTACTGGAGGACCAGGGTTGGGAAACACTGGTGTAGTGTGTGTAATGAGTGTAATGTGTGTAATGTGTGTGTGTGTGTGTGTGTGTGTGTGTGTGTGTAATGTGTGTGTGTAGCTCAGTCAAGCAGGTAATTACTATAAGGCTGCACTTAATTAAAGAAAGAAAAACACATTGCCTACAAACGCTAATGTTGGACAATCATGGACTTCGTCTTCATTGGTACACAGGTAGTATAGGGAGTTTAGGTGTCCCCAATGTGTCCATTATAGTTCAAATGGACAGGATTCTTCAAAAACATAGCTGACATTTGAATCATTTTTTTATTTTTTTTTAGTCATTTAGCAGACGCTCTTATCCAGAGCGACTTACATGAGCAATTAGGGTTAAGTGCCTTGCTTAAGGGCACATCGACAGATTTTTCACCTAGTCGGCTTGGGGATTAGAACCAGCGACCTTTCGGTTACTGGCACAACGCTCTTACCCGCTACATTGCCCAATGAAACCCACACATGGTCTTACTGTAAGTGCAGACTCTCCCGGGAAAAAAAAGCCCAGTGCAATCCTAGCAGCTACCACCTGTGGTAGCTTACTCACACACATGCAGTCATACCAGACTGCGTCACTACTCACACGTGGACATGTAGCATGCAGTACAATGTGCTCTAGTAGCAGGACCTATGGCAGTCAGTAGCAGCAGCACTCCCATTGGGCTCATACAGAGGTCCTGAACATGTACATCACAGGCTTATCTCTGTGTGTCCAGAGCCCGAGTAGTACGTACAGTGGTAGATGTCTCTGCCATGCAGGGAGGGAAATCAGATTTCCCATACGTCATCAGAGCGCGATAAGATGCTGAACGCGGAACGAGAGAGAGAGCTCGGTTTATTGTTTTGAAAGTTTCAGGAAAAGTTTTTCCTCGAAGAAATGTTTGTTTACTAGTCTACCTGTTTACTTTGGATCCCGCGATGCAGTTAGCCTCAGTTGCTGTGACCGCTACTATCTGTCCCGGGATCCTGCCAGACAAAAAAGTCTGAAGTTGTTTGCTGTAGCTAGCTACTAGCCTAGCTGGTAGCTATTAAGCTAACAGGGTTTTCCACGAACAGCTTGAACACAGCCCGTGTCACGGATAGCCCTTGTGGCTGCGACCACGGAGGTTTCCCGCGCTAATTGTGGCTGTATTCCCTGCAACCGGGAAAGTTTGGTTTATGTACTTTTTGATTTTGGATCCCGCGATGCAGTTAGCCTCAGTTGCTGTGACCGCTACTATCTGTCCCGGGATCCTGTCAAACCCTAAAGTCCGAAGAGCTGCTGCTTTGCAAAGCACAGCCTGTGATGCAGTTAGCCCTTGTGGCTGGGACAGCGGCTAGTCCTTGGCTTGTGGCTGTTTTAATCCCTGCTGTTTGTTGCTGTTTCCATTGGCCCTGCAAGCTGTGCCGGCTGGAATTGCGTGGAGTACCAGCGTTAACCTAGGATGGAAGTAGCCATGGTTAGCTTGATGTCCTCTGCTGCTTTGATAAGCACCCTCCATCTGCTGTTTCCACTCATGGGTTGTGTGACGACCTGGTGTCAGACAATGGAGGTTAAAGAGGCTGAGGTTAAAGAGTTTGCTGGGCGGAACGGAATCAGACACGTCACCACAGCCCCATATCATCCGTCCTCCAACGGCCAAGCTGAACGCATGGTTCAGACAACCAAGTAGGCTCTGTCTAGGATCTCGGTGGGTGACTGGCAGACCCGACTGTAAAGATTCCTGCTGTCTCAGCGTGTTACGCCCACGGCCTCTACAGGGAAGAGTCCAGCCAAGCTGTTAATGAACAGGCGATTGACAACTGCCTTTAGACCGGCTGCACCAGGACTTGGCCAGTGACATGCGTCTAAGGCAGGAGGATGATGCAGACACGGTCATTTAAGGCATTTTGGGACTCCCGAGTGGCGCAGTGGTCTAAGGCACTGCATTGCAGTGCTAGCTGTGCCACTAGAGATCCTGGTTCAAATCCAGGCCCGGCCGTGACCGGGACACCCATGGGGCGACGCACAATTGGCCCAGTGTTGTCCAGGGTATGGGGAGGGAATGGCCGGCAGGGGTGTAGCTCAGTTGGTAGAGCATGGCGTTTGCAACGCCAGGGTTGTGGGTTCGTTTCCCACAGGGGGGTATGAAAAATAAAAAAATTATGTATGCACTCACTAACTGTAAGTTGCGCTGGATAAGAGCGTCTGCTAAATTACTAAAATGTAATGTAAATGTGCTCTGGAGGCCCTGAGTGGGTCCCTGCAGTCGTGGAAGAAGCCACTGGACCTGTATCTTACCAGAAAATCACATTGTAGGATTTTAATGAATTTATTTGCAAATTATGGTGGAAAATAAGTATTTGGTCAATAACAAAAGTTTCTCAATACTTTGTTATATACCCTTTGTTGGCAATGACACAGGTCAAACGTTTTCTGTAAGTCTTCACAAGGTTTTCACACACTGTTGCTGGTATTTTGGCCCATTCCTCCATGCAGATCTCCTCTAGAGCAGTGATGTTTTGGGGCTGTTGCTGGGCAACACGGACTTTCAACTCCCTCCAAAGATTTTTTATGGGGTTGAGATCTGGAGACTGGCTAGGCCACTCCAGGACCTTGAAATGCTTCTTACGAAGCCACTCCTTCGTTGCCCGGGCAGTGTGTTTGGGATCATTGTCATGCTGAAAGACCCAGCCACGTTTCATCTTCAATGCCCTTGCTGATGGAAGGAGGTTTTCACTCAAAATCTCACGATACATGGCCCCATTCATTCTTTCCTTTACACGGATCAGTCGTCCTGGTCCCTTTGCAGAAAAACAGCCCCAAAGCATGATGTTTCCACCCCCATGCTTCACAGTAGGTATGGTGTTCTTTGGATGCAACTCAGCATTCTTTGTCCTCCAAACACGACGAGTTGAGTTTTTACCAAAAAGTTCTATTTTGGTTTCATCTGACCATATGACATTCTCCCAATCCTCTTCTGGATCATCCAAATGCACTCTAGCAAACTTCAGACGGGCCTGGACATGTACTGGCTTAAGCAGGGGGACACGTCTGGCACTGCAGGATTTGAGTCCCTGGCGGCGTAGTGTGTTACTGATGCTAGGCTTTGTTACTTTGGTCCCAGCTCTCTGCAGGTCATTCACTAGGTCCCCCCGTGTGGTTCTGGGATTTTTGCTCACCGTTCTTGTGATCATTTTGACCCCACGGGGTGAGATCTTGCGTGGAGCCCCAGATCGAGGGAGATTATCAGTGGTCTTGTATGTCTTCCATTTCCTAATAATTGCTCCCACAGTTGATTTCTTCAAACCAAGCTGCTTACCTATTGCAGATTCAGTCTTCCCAGCCTGGTGCAGGTCTACAATTTTGTTTCTGGTGTCCTTTGACAGCTCTTTGGTCTTGGCCATAGTGGAGTTTGGAGTGTGACTGTTTGAGGTTGTGGACAGGTGTCTTTTATACTGATAACAAGTTCAAACAGGTGCCATTAATACAGGTAATGAGTGGAGGACAGAGGAGCCTCTTAAAGAAGAAGTTACAGGTCTGTGAGAGCCAGAAATCTTGCTTGTTTGTAGGTACCAAATACTTATTTTCCACCATAATTTGCAAATAAATTCATTAAAAATCCTACAATGTGATTTTCTGGATTTTTTTCTCTCAATTTGTCTGTCATAGTTGACGTGTACCTATGATGAAAAGTACAGGCCTCTCTCATCTTTTTAAGTGGGAGAACTTGCACAATTGGTGGCTGACTAAATACTTTTTTCCCCACTGTATTTTTCAGAGAACAAGTTACTGACTTTCAGCATGCATATAGAGAAGGGCACTCAACCTGTACTGCACTGACTCCGATGACTGATGATTGGTTAAAATAAATGGATAATAAGATGATAGTTAGCGCTGTATTCTTAGATTTCTGTGCAGCCTTTGATGGTACTGATCATAAATTGTTACAAAAAAAAACTAACTTGCTATGGTTTTACATCACCTGCCATCACATGGTTGGAGAGTGATTTATCAAATAGAACCCAGAGAGTGTTCTTCAATGGAAGCTTCTCTGACATCAGATACTGTATGTGTCGTGCGGTGTCCCTCAGGGCAGTTGCCTTGGGCCATTACTCTTCTCTATTTTTACAAATGATTTGCCACTGGTCTTACACGAAGCAAGAATTACTATATATGCGGATGATTCCACACTCTACATGTCAGCACCCAAAGCCAGTGAGCTCACTGAAATAAGGAGTTACAGTCAGTATCAGAATGGGTGATTAATAATAAACTGGTATTAGATACAGTACCAGTCAAAAGTTTGGACACACCTACTCATTCAAGGGTTTTTCTTTATTTTTACTATTTTCTACATTGCAGAATAATAGTGAAGACATCAAAACTATGAAATAACACAAATGGAATCATGTAGTAACCCAAAAAGTGTTAAACAAATCAAAATATATTTTATATTTGAGCTTCTTCAAATAGTCACCCTTTGCCTTGATGATAGCTTTGCACACTCTTGGCATTCTCTCAACCAGCTTCATGAGGTAGTCACCTGGAATACATTTCAATAAACAGGTGTGCCTTCTTAAAAGTTAATTTGTGGAATTTCTTTCCTTCTTAATGCGTTTGAGCCAATCAGTTGTGTTGTGACAAGGTAGGTGGGTATACAGAAGATATCCCTATTTGTTAAAAGACCAAGTCCATATTATGGCAAGAACAGCTAAAATAAGCAAAGAGAAATGACAGTCCATCATTACTTTAAATCAGTCAATACAGAACATTTCAAGAACTTTGAACGTTTCTTCAAGAGCAGTCGCAAAAACCATCAAGCACTATGATAAAACTGGCTCTCATGAGGACAGGAATGGAAGACCCAGAGTTACCTCTGCTGCAGAGGATAAGTTCATTAGAGTTACCACTACTAAAGGACACCAATAAGAAGAAGAGACCTGCTTGGGCCAAGAAACACTAGCAATGTACATTAGTCATTTGGTCTGGAGTCCAAATTGGAGATTTTTGGTTCCAACCGCCGTGTCTTTGTGAGACGCGGTGTGGGTGAACGGATGATCTCCGCATGTGTAGTCTGCACCGTAAATCATGGAGGAGGAGGTGTTATGGTGTGGGGGTGCTTAGCTGGTGACACTATCTGTGATTTATTTAGAATTCAAGGCACACTTAACCAGCATGGCTACCACAGCATTCTACAGCGATACGCCATCCCATCTGGTTTTGGCTTAGTGGGACTAGCATTTCTTTTTCAACAGGACAATGACCCAACACACCTCCAGGCTGTGTAACGGCTATTTTACCAAGAAGGAGAGTGATGGAGTGCTGCATCAGATGACCTGGCTTCCACAATCCCCCGACCTCAACCCAATTGAGATGGTTTGGGATGAGTCGGACGGCAGAGTGAAGGAAAAGCAGCCAACAAGTGCTCAGCATATGTGGGAACTCTTTCAAGACCAGGTGAAGCTGGTTGAGAGAATGCCAAGAGTGTGCAAAGCTGTCATCAAGGCAAAGGGTGGCTATTTGAAGATTCTCAAACATAAATATATTTTCATTTTTTTAACACTTTTTTGTTTACTACAAGATTCCATATGTCTTATTTCATAGTTTTGATGTCTTCACTATTATTCTACAATGTAGAAAATAGTAAAAAGAAAGAAAAACTCTGGAATGAGTAGGTGTGTCCAAACTTTTGACTGGTAGTGTACATCTAAAACTAAAAGCATTCTATTTAGTTTTAAACATTCCCTAAGACCTAAACCTCAACTTGAGTTGTACATAAAGGGTGTGACCATTGAGCAAGTTGAGGAAGCTAAACTCTTAGGTATAACACTGGATGGTCAATTATTATAGTCAAGTAATATTGACAAAGTTGTTGTCAAAATGGGGAGAGGGTGTCTGTTATAAAAAGATGTTCAGTGTTTTTTGACACAAAAATCAACTGTACTAGTTATTTAGGCTCTGGTCTTGTCCCATCTTGATTACTCTCTGGTAATATGGTCAAGTGCAGCAAAGAAAGACCTAGCAAAGCTGCAGCTGGCTCAAAACAAAGCAGCACACCTTGAGCTTAACTGCACATACAGAACTAACATCCACAACATGCCAGCCAGTCTTTCCTAGTTGAGGGTTGACCTGAGATGAACTGCTTCTCTTCTAGTTTTTATGATAAATGTTACTGTGATGAAAATTCCAGATTGTCTGCATAATCAAATAGCATACAGCTCAGACACCCCTATGTGACACGCGGGATTTGAACCTGGGTCTCCCATGGGAGTGACCACCATCTTAGAGCGGTGGTCACCAACCTTTTCTGAGTCAAGATCACTTTCTGAGTTAAAATGCAAGACGCCCCTCTGATTTTTTTCTTTTTTACATGGCATAAAAAAACGTATTCCTATGCAACATTAACTTATTAAAAACAGTTCTGTAGTAATGAGGTTTGTGCAGTAAGCTATAGGTCCAATACATTATCACTGCATATTGGCTATGCTTGAATTGTCCTGCCAATGTTGTTCTTCTCAGACCGTTTTTAAATGATATTTAAAACGTTTCGTTATATGATCACACTGGTAGTAGATCATTTGTTATATTACTTGTGAGGCACAGCTGAGTGAGCATAATAATTTGCTTTTGTTTTTACTGGACTGATGGTCTGCGTCTGATGGTCAGTCTGAGGGGAGCAGCGGTGAGGCTTCACCATCCCTCTTCTCTCCCATTTTTTTTTTTTTTTTTTACAGTATATGGAGCAAAGAAACTGTGCAGACTCGGTGATTGAGCTATCTGATTGGCCAGTGGTAGGCCTATAGGTGCACTTGATTTGCTCTCTGGGTCTGAAGAGTAAGCAGAGTTATACCTTCAGACACATTAAATGGTTCAAAATGGCTTTATCGTTGTTTTTTTTACAGGACTGTTTGGTGATCGACTAGGAATGGCTTAGAGATCGCAATCGACCGGTTGGTGACCAATGTCTTAGACCGTTAGACCAAAAGGAAATTCCAGAGGGGAGTGCGGTCTACTAGGGTTGTGTCCCAAATGGAAATTCCCGAGGGCAGACACTGGTTTTGAAGTTCCCTGGCGGGGCTACCTCAATACGTGACCATGACCGACTCATGTCCGCTACACATGCATACCCCACAAGACATGCCACCAGGGGTCTCTTCACAGTCCCCAAGTCCAAAACAAATTCACGGCAACGCACAGTATTATACACAGCCATGATCGCATGGAACTCCCTTCCATCTCCAATTACTCAGAAAACAGCAAAGTTACCTTAATTTGTTAAGTAAAACAACATCTCATGGCACAATAGGGACTGTGAAATGACACACACTAACACACTCTAACAAACACACACACACACACTCTAACACACACACACACACACACACACACACTCTAACATACAGGCCCTCCTGTAGCTCAGTTGGTAGAGCATGGCGCTTGCAACGCCAGGGTTGTGGGTTCGTTTCCCACGGGGGGCCAGTATGAAAAATGTATGCACTCACTAGCTGTAAGTCGCTCTGGATAAGAGCGTCTGCTAAATGACTAAAATGTAACTATGACTCTATAACATACTATCAGTCACACTTTATTGTTTGTATATCGTTTTATTTAGAATTTATGTGACTGTCCTTGTCTATCAGTGTATCAGTGTTCTGTTACTTGTCGTGTTTTATGTTTTTTGTGTGGGGAACCTAGGATGAATAGCTGCTGCTGCTGCTTCGGCAAAAGCTAATGGGGATCCGAATAAACCAATGCGAACTCGTGTGATCCTGGTTCCTTAGAGGAAGGCTGATTTCTACTACCCCTGGAGATAATGATAAGACTGTTCCCCTGACACAGTGGAGAACTGACTGGAAGACGTGCCCGACACATTTCAAGGAATGCATTCGCTAAACCCTGAATGCATTTTTTTTTGGAGCTTCAAAAGGAGGGCAGAAGTCACTTGGGTTACGTTAACAGAACATTTTAGTTATTTAGTGGACACTCTGATGCAGAGCGACTTACAGTCAGGGTCAGAGGAAAATGATACCTTGTGATACGGGAGCAGCATGATGTCTGTATCGTTCAGGGACGGTGGTGACCTAAGTGCCCTCTCTACTCAGCTTACATTCATTTACAGTAAATGTTGTAAAAGCTTAGTGCTTTCTGACAAGGAGCTGACATATGGCTAGTGTTCCAGTCACCAAGCCAGCCAAGACTAAAGTTAAAGATACATAATAATAAGTGAAGTGATTATTTTTTGCCCTGTTGTACAAATGTGTATTCTATGCATGTGTGAAACGGAAATGTTTTTTTTTTGCATATCCCAACTCCCCCTGAGAATGGGGTTGCAGCCAGGGTCAGCCATTATCAACAGCGACGCTGGAGCAATTAGGGTTAAGTGCCTTGCTCAATGTCACATCAACAGATTTTTCACCTTGTCGGCTGGGGGATTCAAACAACACTCTAACCGCTAGGATACCTTCTCTAACCGCTAGGCTACCTTCTCTAACCGCTAGGCTACCTGCTCTAACCGCTAGACTACCTGCGCTAACCGCTAGGCTACCTGCTCTAACCGTTAGGCTACCTGCTCTAACCGCTAGGCTACCTGCGCTAACCGCTAGGCTACCTGCTCTAACCGCTAGGCTACCTGCTCTAACCGCTAGGCTACCTGCTCTAACCGCTAGGCTACCTTCTCTAACCGCTAGGCTACCTTCTCTAACCGCTAGGCTACCTTCTCTAACCGCTAGGATACCTGCTCTAACCGCTAGGCTACCTGCTCTAACCGCTAGGCTACCTGTTCTAACCGCTAGGCTACCTGCTCTAACCGCTAGGCTACCTGCTCTAACCGCTAGGCTACCTGTTCTAACCGCTAGGCTACCTTCTCTAACCGCTAGGCTACCTGCTTCCCCGAATACAGAGATGAGTCCAGGGTCGTGTTCAGCACAAAACAAAAGAAAATGAAGTGAAGCTTGTTTTATTTTTCCTCTGGTAATCATCCAGTTTATTGTTACTGCCCATCACTCAACTGAACACATATCACAAGATAAAGTGGCTCAAAAAACGACCATGTCCATTCACCAAGTCTTCATAGATTAACCCCATTGTGGGTTAAAAGAGACACAAACAAATAAAAAAATTAAAAAAAAAAAAATAAAAAAAAACTTGCAGTGGTACACAAATGGACATACTTTCGCCTCCATCCTTCTCTCTCTAATCTGATGAAATTCCCCCCCAGAGTACTAGAGTACAGTAAAACACCAGCCCTTGGCTTTGGTAAAGATCACAAATGGAGAGCTGTCAGTGGGATTCTTATTACTGTCAAGAGTACTCAATGCTCTACGTCAGTATGAAAGATATTCAAGGTAGCCCATGCACCAGACTGTGCTGCCAATGCTGTCTGGAGAATGGAGGACGGCAGAAACGGTAACATGGTTGAGCTACACATGAACGTAACTTTCATCTCTGACACGAACATCCCAAAAGCGTTTCAGAGGGGACTGCAGTCTAATAGGGAGTGCTTCCCAAATGGCACCCTATTCCCTTTGTAGTGCACTACTTTTGACCCAAAGGCCCAAAGGACTTAAACGGCTCAAAAGGTCTCTGGCCAAAAGTAGTGCACTACATATAGAATAGGGTGCCATTTGGGATGCCAGCCTAGATCCTCACGTGGGCTTTTAGCTGCGCCTCTGATCTGTGTCGTATCAAAACGTCTGGATTGGATTTTTCCCCTGAACTCAATATCCCCTACTTGAAATATTGACTTTAATATCTCATTTGAAAAATTCATGAAACCTTTGATGTTAAATCCATACTCAATTTAGCAAAAATGCCACAGGAATATGCAGAGAGGGGGTTGAAGGCATTATCTGCTGTTTTCTACCAGAGAAAATGTCATTTTATGGCTGTAACACCAATCTCTCCTGTGTTTTCTCTTTTAGTCCACGTGAAACGAGAGAGGAGGCGAAAAAAAAAGAGACGAACGGAATGTAAAAGCAAGCCATTAGAGGAGAAATGAAAAGAGCTCTATTGATTGCTACGCTCTTTACCTCGTTTCCTAAATGCACGGTAATAAAGGCTTAGCTAGTGCCACTAACAATACCCACTAATGAATGGAGCTTTAAAGAATTGGTGTGGGTGCATGATGATGATTCACAGATGTTGCCAGCCATGCCATCGGTGGGATGCGACGTATTTTGTCTGTTTGTTGTCTGTGCCGATTAGGTTTCCATTTACCAAAAGCACCTAATCTCCTAATAGCATTATAATGCAATCAGAACAATATATGATGATTTCTATTTGGAGAGGAAAAAAAATGTGGTGCTTGTCAGCAGCAGTAGGGTAGGTAGGCAACCGAGGGTGAGATTTTAAAAGAGCATCATATTAGAATTAGATTTCTTCTGGCTAATTATGATCAAAAGCAGGCCTTTTAGAAAATGGTTAGAGGGTATGACAGGTAGAAAAAAAAGCAGGCTTTTAGCAAATGGAAATTGTTTTCAGAGAGAGAACGAGAGGAAGGGGAAGAGAGAGTGAGAG
>NW_028162751.1:0-60244 GCF_964263955.1 Coregonus lavaretus | reverse complement strand
GATCACAGTGGCATGCCATTCATTTTCTAATAAAAGCTGAGTAATGGGCTATTGTCCAGACAAAGATTTTTTGTGTAGCAATATTAAGTTGTATGAAATTAAATCAGATGTGAAAAATAGGCTATGCCTCAGCCCAATAGGGAATGTCCTCTTGGTGTAACGGTCAAGCTGTTGCTTTCTCCCGCGGTAGACCTGGTTCGTATCCCGTCGGTTACATTAAGCAGTCTATTCTCTGAAAATAGTCCAGACAGCATGTACCCAACAGTGAGGTCAGTGGGATTGGAGAGAGTCCCCTCTCCCTCTCTCTGTCTCCTCCCGAGTATCATTTCTTACTCGGCAGGATCCGTCCACGTTTTCGGAGGGCTCCTGGCAAGCGGGGAGTCGCCGACCCGCGTTCAATGTGCCGGTCCGCTTAGCGAGTGCGTCCCGCACGCCCCCATGTCTTCTTTTTTTTCATTTTCATATTTTTGAAAAAATAATTTTTCATTTTTTTTTTCTGCTTCAAAGTAGATTAAGTCAGCTTTTCCAACATTCCGTTTTTTTCTCTGCTTCAAAGTAGATTAAGTGAAGCTTCACCTCCATTCAGAGCCTGCTGATCTTCACATATGTTGCTCTTTATATGCCCCCCAACCATAATCTGGAAATATATTAATTTCAGACTTCTGGACATAAAACTTACATATTGTGTAAACCACACACAGACATGTGAAATCCCTTAGCTAGATGAGCCTCAAACATCAGAGCAATGGCCTAGGCGACAACACCTTGGGTGGGCAATTGTCTTCCAAATGAATGTTCATATATAACACGCCATTCTCCAAATCAATATTTCTATATAACATGCCATTCTCCTTGCATTATGCTGTTGGGTCATGGAGGAGGGAGGTTGCAATGCTGGGAAAAACACCTCCACAGGAGATCAACACAGCATTGCAACATTTTTCGAATGAAAGTAACAGCGCCCTTGGGCACCCCTGTAGTTTATTTTTAGTCATTTAGCAGACACTCTTATCCAGAGTGACTTAATATATTTTTTGTGTAATTATTTTTTTCATACCTGCCCCCCAGTGGGAATCAAACCCTAAACCCTGGCATTGCAAATACCATGCTCTACAAACTGAGCCTCCTCATCCCTGCCACAATTCAGACTGCTGGACATAATTATAATTCCTATCTAAACCTAACGGCTTGTGAAACCCCCACACAGAGGTGTGAAATTCCTCAACTTGAGGAGCTTCAAACATCAGAACAATGGCCTGACAACACCTGAGACATTTTTTAGGAAGATGGCATCATCTGGTTCTATTGCCAACATGATTAGCTAAGTTATAAAAAAAAGTATATTACAGAGTTAGGCTTTCACAATAACATTCCTGGAAACAGATTGTAATTTTGATGCGCATAGGAATCATGAGTGCATTCAGGTGCGTATGCCACGGCTAAGTTTATTCACAGTAGACAAACAGGCTCATTCTGTTCAGAATAACCCAGGGTATGACGTCATGTCATCTTGTAACTATACATCAAATATAGTGATCATAAATGTTGACACTGTATTTGACATGAGTTTTATAATAAGAACATTTGAAGTGCACATTTGGACTCATGGGTGTTTTGCTTGCTTGTATGACATCAAAGCAGTATTTATTATAGTCCTCAACGTCTCATCTTTCAAAATACATTTAGTCCTCTGAAGCGTAGAGCCTGTGGTCTGAAGTCATGTATAGCATGTTACTGTACAGCCACTGCGTACCAATTTAGGCGTTTATCAGTGCCATTTTCAACCTGTATACTTTAAAGGGCTACATACAAATTGTGCAACAATATTGCATTTTTAAAAGCCTGTTATATTAAATGAAGTGCCCAGGATAGAGAAAGAGAGAGTGAAAACAGTGGAGTGAGACAGAACGAGAGAGAAAGTGAATTGTGAGAAGAGAGAGAGTGAAAACAGTGGAGTGAGTCAGAGCGAAAGAGAGAGAGAGCTGTGAAGAGAGAGAAAGAGTGAAAACAGTGGAGTAAGAGAGAGAGAGAGAGAGAGAGAGAGAGAGAAAGAGAGAGAGAACTGTCCACAATGTTAATAGGAACAAAGATTTGTGTTCCTAGGTTAGGGCCCTTAATATGGAATACATTAAATAGAGTGGTTAGAATATATAAAGGGTAACAGTTTCTATGAAGTACATCCAGTCGTCTGAAAAAGTTTGGGCACCCCTCTGAGGCTGCATAATAATTTACTCTGTCGTCACAGAAAATGATCACAGTGGCATGCCATTCATTTTCTAATAAAAGCTGAGTAATGGGCTATTGTCCAGACAAAGATTTTTTGTGTAGCAATATTAAGTTGTATGAAATTAAATCAGATGTGAAAAATAGGCTATGCCTCAGCCCAATAGGGAATGTCCTCTTGGTGTAACGGTCAAGCTGTTGCTTTCTCCCGCGGTAGACCTGGTTCGTATCCCGTCGGTTACATTAAGCAGTCTATTCTCTGAAAATAGTCCAGACAGCATGTACCCAACAGTGAGGTCAGTGGGATTGGAGAGAGTCCCCTCTCCCTCTCTCTGTCTCCTCCCGAGTATCATTTCTTACTCGGCAGGATCCGTCCACGTTTTCGGAGGGCTCCTGGCAAGCGGGGAGTCGCCGACCCGCGTTCAATGTGCCGGTCCGCTTAGCGAGTGCGTCCCGCACGCCCCCATGTCTTCTTTTTTTTCATTTTCATATTTTTGAAAAAATAATTTTTCATTTTTTTTTTCTGCTTCAAAGTAGATTAAGTCAGCTTTTCCAACATTCCGTTTTTTTCTCTGCTTCAAAGTAGATTAAGTGAAGCTTCACCTCCATTCAGAGCCTGCTGATCTTCACATATGTTGCTCTTTATATGCCCCCCAACCATAATCTGGAAATATATTAATTTCAGACTTCTGGACATAAAACTTACATATTGTGAAAACCACACACAGACATGTGAAATCCCTTAGCTAGATGAGCCTCAAACATCAGAGCAATGGCCTAGGCGACAACACCTTGGGTGGGCAATTGTCTTCCAAATGAATGTTCATATATAACACGCCATTCTCCAAATCAATATTTCTATATAACATGCCATTCTCCTTGCATTATGCTGTTGGGTCATGGAGGAGGGAGGTTGCAATGCTGGGAAAAACACCTCCACAGGAGATCAACACAGCATTGCAACATTTTTCGAATGAAAGTAACAGCGCCCTTGGGCACCCCTGTAGTTTATTTTTAGTCATTTAGCAGACACTCTTATCCAGAGTGACTTAATATATTTTTTGTGTAATTATTTTTTTCATACCTGCCCCCCAGTGGGAATCAAACCCTAAACCCTGGCATTGCAAATACCATGCTCTACAAACTGAGCCTCATCCCTGCCACAATTCAGACTACTTGACATAATTATAATTCCTATCTAAACCTAACGGCTTGTGAAACCCCCACACAGAGGTGTGAAATTCCTCAACTTGAGGAGCTTCAAACATCAGAACAATGGCCTGACAACACCTGAGACATTTTTTAGGAAGATGGCATCATCTGGTTCTATTGCCAACATGATTAGCAAAGTTATAAAAAAAAGTATATTACAGAGTTAGGCTTTCACAATAACATTCCTGGAAACAGATTGTAATTTTGATGCGCATAGGAATCATGAGTGCATTCAGGTGCGTATGCCACGGCTAAGTTTATTCACAGTAGACAAACAGGCTCATTCTGTTCAGAATAACCCAGGGTATGACGTCATGTCATCTTGTAACTATACATCAAATATAGTGATCATAAATGTTGACACTGTATTTGACATGAGTTTTATAATAAGAACATTTGAAGTGCACATTTGGACTCATGGGTGTTTTGCTTGCTTGTATGACATCAAAGCAGTATTTATTATAGTCCTCAACGTCTCATCTTTCAAAATACATTTAGTCCTCTGAAGCGTAGAGCCTGTGGTCTGAAGTCATGTATAGCATGTTACTGTACAGCCACTGCGTACCAATTTAGGCGTTTATCAGTGCCATTTTCAACCTGTATACTTTAAAGGGCTACATACAAATTGTGCAACAATATTGCATTTTTAAAAGCCTGTTATATTAAATGAAGTGCCCAGGATAGAGAAAGAGAGAGTTAAAACAGTGGAGTGAGACAGAACGAGAGAGAAAGTGAATTGTGAGAAGAGAGAGAGTGAAAACAGTGGAGTGAGTCAGAGCGAAAGAGAGAGAGAGCTGTGAAGAGAGAGAAAGAGTGAAAACAGTGGAGTAAGAGAGAGAGAGAGAGAGAGAGAGAGAGAGAGAGAAAGAGAGAGAGAACTGTCCACAATGTTAATAGGAACAAAGATTTGTGTTCCTAGGTTAGGGCCCTTAATATGGAATACATTAAATAGAGTGGTTAGAATATATAAAGGGTAACAGTTTCTATGAAGTACATCCAGTCGTCTGAAAAAGTTTGGGCACCCCTCTGAGGCTGCATAATAATTTACTCTGTCGTCACAGAAAATGATCACAGTGGCATGCCATTCATTTTCTAATAAAAGCTGAGTAATGGGCTATTGTCCAGACAAAGATTTTTAGTGTAGTAATATTAAGTTGTATGAAATTAAATCAGATGTGAAAAATAGGCTATGCCTCAGCCCAATAGGGAATGTCCTCTTGGTGTAACGGTCAAGCTGTTGCTTTCTCCCGCGGTAGACCTGGTTCATATCCCGTCGGTTACATTAAGCAGTATATTCTCTGAAAATAGTCCAGACAGCATGTACCCAACAGTGAGGTCAGTGGGATTGGAGAGAGTCCCCTCTCCCTCTCTCTGTCTCCTCCCGAGTATCATTTCTTACTCGGCAGGATCCGTCCACGTTTTCGGAGGGCTCCTGGCAAGCGGGGAGTCGCCGACCCGCGTTCAATGTGCCGGTCCGCTTAGCGAGTGCGTCCCGCACGCCCCCATGTCTTCTTTTTTTTCATTTTCATATTTTTGAAAAAATAATTTTTCATTTTTTTTTTCTGCTTCAAAGTAGATTAAGTCAGCTTCTCCAACATTCCGTTTTTTTCTCTGCTTCAAAGTAGATTAAGTGAAGCTTCACCTCCATTCAGAGCCTGCTGATCTTCACATATGTTGCTCTTTATATGCCCCCCAACCATAATCTGGAAATATATTAATTTCAGACTTCTGGACATAAAACTTACATATTGTGTAAACCACACACAGACATGTGAAATCCCTTAGCTAGATGAGCCTCAAACATCAGAGCAATGGCCTAGGCGACAACACCTTGGGTGGGCAATTGTCTTCCAAATGAATGTTCATATATAACACGCCATTCTCCAAATCAATATTTCTATATAACATGCCATTCTCCTTGCATTATGCTGTTGGGTCATGGAGGAGGGAGGTTGCAATGCTGGGAAAAACACCTCCACAGGAGATCAACACAGCATTGCAACATTTTTCGAATGAAAGTAACAGCGCCCTTGGGCACCCCTGTAGTTTATTTTTAGTCATTTAGCAGACACTCTTATCCAGAGTGACTTAATATATTTTTTGTGTAATTATTTTTTTCATACCTGCCCCCCAGTGGGAATCAAACCCTAAACCCTGGCATTGCAAATACCATGCTCTACAAACTGAGCCTCATCCCTGCCACAATTCAGACTACTTGACATAATTATAATTCCTATCTAAACCTAACGGCTTGTGAAACCCCCACACAGAGGTGTGAAATTCCTCAACTTGAGGAGCTTCAAACATCAGAACAATGGCCTGACAACACCTGAGACATTTTTTAGGAAGATGGCATCATCTGGTTCTATTGCCAACATGATTAGCTAAGTTATAAAAAAAAAAGTATATTACAGAGTTAGGCTTTCACAATAACATTCCTGGAAACAGATTGTAATTTTGATGCGCATAGGAATCATGAGTGCATTCAGGTGCGTATGCCACGGCTAAGTTTATTCACAGTAGACAAACAGGCTCATTCTGTTCAGAATAACCCAGGGTATGACGTCATGTCATCTTGTAACTATACATCAAATATAGTGATCATAAATGTTGACACTGTATTTGACATGAGTTTTATAATAAGAACATTTGAAGTGCACATTTGGACTCATGGGTGTTTTGCTTGCTTGTATGACATCAAAGCAGTATTTATTATAGTCCTCAACGTCTCATCTTTCAAAATACATTTAGTCCTCTGAAGCGTAGAGCCTGTGGTCTGAAGTCATGTATAGCATGTTACTGTACAGCCACTGCGTACCAATTTAGGCGTTTATCAGTGCCATTTTCAACCTGTATACTTTAAAGGGCTACATACAAATTGTGCAACAATATTGCATTTTTAAAAGCCTGTTATATTAAATGAAGTGCCCAGGATAGAGAAAGAGAGAGTGAAAACAGTGGAGTGAGACAGAACGAGAGAGAAAGTGAATTGTGAGAAGAGAGAGAGTGAAAACAGTGGAGTGAGTCAGAGCGAAAGAGAGAGAGAGCTGTGAAGAGAGAGAAAGAGTGAAAATAGTGGAGTAAGAGAGAGAGAGAGAGAGAGAGAGAGAGAAAGAGAGAGAGAAAGAGAGAGAGAACTGTCCACAATGTTAATAGGAACAAAGATTTGTGTTCCTAGGTTAGGGCCCTTAATATGGAATACATTAAATAGAGTGGTTAGAATATATAAAGGGTAACAGTTTCTATGAAGTACATCCAGTCGTCTGAAAAAGTTTGGGCACCCCTCTGAGGCTGCATAATAATTTACTCTGTCGTCACAGAAAATGATCACAGTGGCAAGCCATTCATTTTCTAATAAAAGCTGAGTAATGGGTTATTGTCCAGACAAAGATTTTTAGTGTAGCAATATTAAGTTGTATGAAATTAAATCAGATGTGAAAAATAGGCTATGCCTCAGCCCAATAGGGAATGTCCTCTTGGTGTAACGGTCAAGCTGTTGCTTTCTCCCGCGGTAGACCTGGTTCATATCCCGTCGGTTACATTAAGCAGTCTATTCTCTGAAAATAGTCCAGACAGCATGTACCCAACAGTGAGGTCAGTGGGATTGGAGAGAGTCCCCTCTCCCTCTCTCTGTCTCCTCCAGAGTATCATTTCTTACTCGGCAGGATCCGTCCACGTTTTCGGAGAGCTCCTGGCAAGCGGGGAGTCGCCGACCCGCGTTCAATGTGCCGGTCCGCTTAGCGAGTGCGTCCCGCACGCCCCCATGTCTTCTTTTTTTTCATTTTCATATTTTTGAAAAAATAATTTTTCATATTTTTTTTTCTGCTTCAAAGTAGATTAAGTCAGCTTCTCAAACATTCCGGGTTTTTTTCTGCTTCAAAGTAGATTAAGTGAAGCTTCACCTCCATTCAGAGCCTGCTGATCTTCACATATGTTGCTCTTTATATGCCCCCCAACCATAATCTGGAAATATATTAATTTCAGACTTCTGGACATAAAACTTACATATTGTGTAAACCACACACAGACATGTGAAATCCCTTAGCTAGATGAGCCTCAAACATCAGAGCAATGGCCTAGGCGACAACACCTTGGGTGGGCAATTGTCTTCCAAATGAATGTTCATATATAACACGCCATTCTCCAAATCAATATTTCTATATAACATGCCATTCTCCTTGCATTATGCTGTTGGGTCAGGGAGGAGGGAGGTTGCAATGCTGGGAAAAACACCTCCACAGCAGATCAACACAGCATTGCAACATTTTTCGAATGAAAGTAACAGCGCCCTTGGGCACCCCTGTAGTTTATTTTTAGTCATTTAGCAGACACTCTTATCCAGAGTGACTTAATATATTTTTTGTGTAATTATTTTTTTCATACCTGCCCCCCAGTGGGAATCAAACCCTAAACCCTGGCATTGCAAATACCATGCTCTACAAACTGAGCCTCCTCATCCCTGACACAATTCAGACTACTGGACATCATTATAATTCCTATCTAAACCTAACGGCTTGTGAAACCCCCACACAGAGGTGTGAAATCCCTCAACTTGAGGAGCTTCAAACATCAGAACAATGGCCTGACAACACCTGAGACATTTTTTAGGAAGATGGCATCATCTGGTTCTATTGCCAACATGATTAGCTAAGTTATAAAAAAGTATATTACAGAGTTAGGCTTTCACAATAACATTCCTGGAAACAGATTGTAATTTTGATGCGCATAGGAATCATGAGTGCATTCAGGTGCGTATGCCACGGCTAAGTTTATTCACACTAGACAAACAGGCTCATTCTGTTCAGAATAACCCAGGGTATGACGTCATGTCATCTTGTAACTATACATCAAATATAGTGATCATAAATGTTGACACTGTATTTGACATGAGTTTTATAATAAGAAAATGTGAAGTGCACATTTGGACTCATGGGTGTTTTGCTTGCTTGTATGACATCAAAGCAGTATTTATTATAGTCCTCAACGTCTCATCTTTCAAAATACATTTAGTCCTCTGAAGCGTAGAGCCTGTGGTCTGAAGTCATGTATAGCATGTTACTGTACAGCCACTGCGTACCAATTTAGGCGTTTATCAGTGCCATTTTCAACCTGTATACTTTAAAGGGCTACATACAAATTGTGCAACAATATTGCATTTTTAAAAGCCTGTTATATTAAATGAAGTGCCCTTTAATATAGACCACATGTAAAATTCAATAAATCAGATTGTCGAGTGAGGCAGAGAGAGAGTTGTGAGGATAGAGAAAGAGAGAGTGAAAACAGTGGAGTGAGACAGAACGAGAGAGAAAGTGAATTGTGAGAAGATCTCCACCCTATTCCCAATGTAGTGCACTACTTTAGATCTGATCAGAAGTAGCCTAGTGCACTACGTAGGGAACAGGGTGTCATTTGGGCCAGAGTCAGTAACTCCCCTGGGTATGAATTGTCTCTCTATCTTATCTGTCTATGCTTGGTTGACCTAGCAACTGGGTCTGTTTTAATGTCCAGACAGCATGTACCCAACAGTGAGGTCAGTGGGATTGGAGAGAGTCCCCTCTCCCTCTCTCTGTCTCCTCCCGAGTATCATTTCTTACTCGGCAGGATCCGTCCACGTTTTCGGAGGGCTCCTGGCAAGCGGGGAGTCGCCGACCCGCGTTCAATGTGCCGGTCCGCTTAGCGAGTGCGTCCCGCACGCCCCCATGTCTTCTTTTTTTTCATTTTCATATTTTTGAAAAAATAATTTTTCATTTTTTTTTTCTGCTTCAAAGTAGATTAAGTCAGCTTCTCCAACATTCCGTTTTTTTCTCTGCTTCAAAGTAGATTAAGTGAAGCTTCACCTCCATTCAGAGCCTGCTGATCTTCACATATGTTGCTCTTTATATGCCCCCCAACCATAATCTGGAAATATATTAATTTCAGACTTCTGGACATAAAACTTACATATTGTGTAAACCACACACAGACATGTGAAATCCCTTAGCTAGATGAGCCTCAAACATCAGAGCAATGGCCTAGGCGACAACACCTTGGGTGGGCAATTGTCTTCCAAATGAATGTTCATATATAACACGCCATTCTCCAAATCAATATTTCTATATAACATGCCATTCTCCTTGCATTATGCTGTTGGGTCATGGAGGAGGGAGGTTGCAATGCTGGGAAAAACACCTCCACAGGAGATCAACACAGCATTGCAACATTTTTCGAATGAAAGTAACAGCGCCCTTGGGCACCCCTGTAGTTTATTTTTAGTCATTTAGCAGACACTCTTATCCAGAGTGACTTAATATATTTTTTGTGTAATTATTTTTTTCATACCTGCCCCCCAGTGGGAATCAAACCCTAAACCCTGGCATTGCAAATACCATGCTCTACAAACTGAGCCTCATCCCTGCCACAATTCAGACTACTTGACATAATTATAATTCCTATCTAAACCTAACGGCTTGTGAAACCCCCACACAGAGGTGTGAAATTCCTCAACTTGAGGAGCTTCAAACATCAGAACAATGGCCTGACAACACCTGAGACATTTTTTAGGAAGATGGCATCATCTGGTTCTATTGCCAACATGATTAGCTAAGTTATAAAAAAAAAAGTATATTACAGAGTTAGGCTTTCACAATAACATTCCTGGAAACAGATTGTAATTTTGATGCGCATAGGAATCATGAGTGCATTCAGGTGCGTATGCCACGGCTAAGTTTATTCACAGTAGACAAACAGGCTCATTCTGTTCAGAATAACCCAGGGTATGACGTCATGTCATCTTGTAACTATACATCAAATATAGTGATCATAAATGTTGACACTGTATTTGACATGAGTTTTATAATAAGAACATTTGAAGTGCACATTTGGACTCATGGGTGTTTTGCTTGCTTGTATGACATCAAAGCAGTATTTATTATAGTCCTCAACGTCTCATCTTTCAAAATACATTTAGTCCTCTGAAGCGTAGAGCCTGTGGTCTGAAGTCATGTATAGCATGTTACTGTACAGCCACTGCGTACCAATTTAGGCGTTTATCAGTGCCATTTTCAACCTGTATACTTTAAAGGGCTACATACAAATTGTGCAACAATATTGCATTTTTAAAAGCCTGTTATATTAAATGAAGTGCCCAGGATAGAGAAAGAGAGAGTGAAAACAGTGGAGTGAGACAGAACGAGAGAGAAAGTGAATTGTGAGAAGAGAGAGAGTGAAAACAGTGGAGTGAGTCAGAGCGAAAGAGAGAGAGAGCTGTGAAGAGAGAGAAAGAGTGAAAATAGTGGAGTAAGAGAGAGAGAGAGAGAGAGAGAGAGAGAAAGAGAGAGAGAAAGAGAGAGAGAACTGTCCACAATGTTAATAGGAACAAAGATTTGTGTTCCTAGGTTAGGGCCCTTAATATGGAATACATTAAATAGAGTGGTTAGAATATATAAAGGGTAACAGTTTCTATGAAGTACATCCAGTCGTCTGAAAAAGTTTGGGCACCCCTCTGAGGCTGCATAATAATTTACTCTGTCGTCACAGAAAATGATCACAGTGGCAAGCCATTCATTTTCTAATAAAAGCTGAGTAATGGGTTATTGTCCAGACAAAGATTTTTAGTGTAGCAATATTAAGTTGTATGAAATTAAATCAGATGTGAAAAATAGGCTATGCCTCAGCCCAATAGGGAATGTCCTCTTGGTGTAACGGTCAAGCTGTTGCTTTCTCCTGCGGTAGACCTGGTTCATATCCCGTCGGTTACATTAAGCAGTCTATTCTCTGAAAATAGTCCAGACAGCATGTACCCAACAGTGAGGTCAGTGGGATTGGAGAGAGTCCCCTCTCCCTCTCTCTGTCTCCTCCCGAGTATCATTTCTTACTCGGCAGGATCCGTCCACGTTTTCGGAGGGCTCCTGGCAAGCGGGGAGTCGCCGACCCGCGTTCAATGTGCCGGTCCGCTTAGTGAGTGCGTCCCGCACGCCCCCATGTCTTCTTTTTTTTCATTTTCATATTTTTGAAAAGATAATTTTTCATTTTTTTTCTGCTTCAAAGTAGATTAAGTCAGCTTCTCCAACATTCCGTTTTTTTCTCTGCTTCAAAGTAGATTAAGTGAAGCTTCACCTCCATTCAGAGCCTGCTGATCTTCACATATGTTGCTCTTTATATGCCCCCCAACCATAATCTGGAAATATATTAATTTCAGACTTCTGGACATAAAACTTACATATTGTGTAAACCACACACAGACATGTGAAATCCCTTAGCTAGATGAGCCTCAAACATCAGAGCAATGGCCTAGGCGACAACACCTTGGGTGGGCAATTGTCTTCCAAATGAATGTTCATATATAACACGCCATTCTCCAAATCAATATTTCTATATAACATGCCATTCTCCTTGCATTATGCTGTTGGGTCAGGGAGGAGGGAGGTTGCAATGCTGGGAAAAACACCTCCACAGCAGATCAACACAGCATTGCAACATTTTTCGAATGAAAGTAACAGCGCCCTTGGGCACCCCTGTAGTTTATTTTTAGTCATTTAGCAGACACTCTTATCCAGAGTGACTTAATATATTTTTTGTGTAATTATTTTTTTCATACCTGCCCCCCAGTGGGAATCAAACCCTAAACCCTGGCATTGCAAATACCATGCTCTACAAACTGAGCCTCCTCATCCCTGACACAATTCAGACTACTGGACATCATTATAATTCCTATCTAAACCTAACGGCTTGTGAAACCCCCACACAGAGGTGTGAAATCCCTCAACTTGAGGAGCTTCAAACATCAGAACAATGGCCTGACAACACCTGAGACATTTTTTAGGAAGATGGCATCATCTGGTTCTATTGCCAACATGATTAGCTAAGTTATAAAAAAGTATATTACAGAGTTAGGCTTTCACAATAACATTCCTGGAAACAGATTGTAATTTTGATGCGCATAGGAATCATGAGTGCATTCAGGTGCGTATGCCACGGCTAAGTTTATTCACACTAGACAAACAGGCTCATTCTGTTCAGAATAACCCAGGGTATGACGTCATGTCATCTTGTAACTATACATCAAATATAGTGATCATAAATGTTGACACTGTATTTGACATGAGTTTTATAATAAGAAAATGTGAAGTGCACATTTGGACTCATGGGTGTTTTGCTTGCTTGTATGACATCAAAGCAGTATTTATTATAGTCCTCAACGTCTCATCTTTCAAAATACATTTAGTCCTCTGAAGCGTAGAGCCTGTGGTCTGAAGTCATGTATAGCATGTTACTGTACAGCCACTGCGTACCAATTTAGGCGTTTATCAGTGCCATTTTCAACCTGTATACTTTAAAGGGCTACATACAAATTGTGCAACAATATTGCATTTTTAAAAGCCTGTTATATTAAATGAAGTGCCCTTTAATATAGACCACATGTAAAATTCAATAAATCAGATTGTCGAGTGAGGCAGAGAGAGAGTTGTGAGGATAGAGAAAGAGAGAGTGAAAACAGTGGAGTGAGACAGAACGAGAGAGAAAGTGAATTGTGAGAAGATCTCCACCCTATTCCCAATGTAGTGCACTACTTTAGATCTGATCAGAAGTAGCCTAGTGCACTACGTAGGGAACAGGGTGTCATTTGGGCCAGATTCAGTAACTCCCCTGGGTATGAATTGTCTCTCTATCTTATCTGTCTATGCTTGGTTGACCTAGCAACTGGGTCTGTTTTAATGTCCAGACAGCATGTACCCAACAGTGAGGTCAGTGGGATTGGAGAGAGTCCCCTCTCCCTCTCTCTGTCTCCTCCCGAGTATCATTTCTTACTCGGCAGGATCCGTCCACGTTTTCGGAGGGCTCCTGGCAAGCGGGGAGTCGCCGACCCGCGTTCAATGTGCCGGTCCGCTTAGCGAGTGCGTCCCGCACGCCCCCATGTCTTCTTTTTTTTCATTTTCATATTTTTGAAAAGATAATTTTTCATTTTTTTTTCTGCTTCAAAGTAGATTAAGTGAAGCTTCACCTCCATTCAGAGCCTGCTGATCTTCACATATGTTGCTCTTTATATGCCCCCCAACCATAATCTGGAAATATATTAATTTCAGACTTCTGGACATAAAACTTACATATTGTGTAAACCACACACAGACATGTGAAATCCCTTAGCTAGATGAGCCTCAAACATCAGAGCAATGGCCTAGGCGACAACACCTTGGGTGGGCAATTGTCTTCCAAATGAATGTTCATATATAACACGCCATTCTCCAAATCAATATTTCTATATAACATGCCATTCTCCTTGCATTATGCTGTTGGGTCATGGAGGAGGGAGGTTGCAATGCTGGGAAAAACACCTCCACAGGAGATCAACACAGCATTGCAACATTTTTCGAATGAAAGTAACAGCGCCCTTGGGCACCCCTGTAGTTTATTTTTAGTCATTTAGCAGACACTCTTATCCAGAGTGACTTAATATATTTTTTGTGTAATTATTTTTTTCATACCTGCCCCCCAGTGGGAATCAAACCCTAAACCCTGGCATTGCAAATACCATGCTCTACAAACTGAGCCTCATCCCTGCCACAATTCAGACTACTTGACATAATTATAATTCCTATCTAAACCTAACGGCTTGTGAAACCCCCACACAGAGGTGTGAAATTCCTCAACTTGAGGAGCTTCAAACATCAGAACAATGGCCTGACAACACCTGAGACATTTTTTAGGAAGATGGCATCATCTGGTTCTATTGCCAACATGATTAGCTAAGTTATAAAAAAAAGTATATTACAGAGTTAGGCTTTCACAATAACATTCCTGGAAACAGATTGTAATTTTGATGCGCATAGGAATCATGAGTGCATTCAGGTGCGTATGCCACGGCTAAGTTTATTCACAGTAGACAAACAGGCTCATTCTGTTCAGAATAACCCAGGGTATGACGTCATGTCATCTTGTAACTATACATCAAATATAGTGATCATAAATGTTGACACTGTATTTGACATGAGTTTTATAATAAGAACATTTGAAGTGCACATTTGGACTCATGGGTGTTTTGCTTGCTTGTATGACATCAAAGCAGTATTTATTATAGTCCTCAACGTCTCATCTTTCAAAATACATTTAGTCCTCTGAAGCGTAGAGCCTGTGGTCTGAAGTCATGTATAGCATGTTACTGTACAGCCACTGCGTACCAATTTAGGCGTTTATCAGTGCCATTTTCAACCTGTATACTTTAAAGGGCTACATACAAATTGTGCAACAATATTGCATTTTTAAAAGCCTGTTATATTAAATGAAGTGCCCAGGATAGAGAAAGAGAGAGTGAAAACAGTGGAGTGAGACAGAACGAGAGAGAAAGTGAATTGTGAGAAGAGAGAGAGTGAAAACAGTGGAGTGAGTCAGAGCGAAAGAGAGAGAGAGCTGTGAAGAGAGAGAAAGAGTGAAAATAGTGGAGTAAGAGAGAGAGAGAGAGAGAGAGAGAAAGAGAGAGAGAAAGAGAGAGAGAACTGTCCACAATGTTAATAGGAACAAAGATTTGTGTTCCTAGGTTAGGGCCCTTAATATGGAATACATTAAATAGAGTGGTTAGAATATATAAAGGGTAACAGTTTCTATGAAGTACATCCAGTCGTCTGAAAAAGTTTGGGCACCCCTCTGAGGCTGCATAATAATTTACTCTGTCGTCACAGAAAATGATCACAGTGGCAAGCCATTCATTTTCTAATAAAAGCTGAGTAATGGGTTATTGTCCAGACAAAGATTTTTAGTGTAGCAATATTAAGTTGTATGAAATTAAATCAGATGTGAAAAATAGGCTATGCCTCAGCCCAATAGGGAATGTCCTCTTGGTGTAACGGTCAAGCTGTTGCTTTCTCCCGCGGTAGACCTGGTTCATATCCCGTCGGTTACATTAAGCAGTATATTCTCTGAAAATAGTCCAGACAGCATGTACCCAACAGTGAGGTCAGTGGGATTGGAGAGAGTCCCCTCTCCCTCTCTCTGTCTCCTCCCGAGTATCATTTCTTACTCGGCAGGATCCGTCCACGTTTTCGGAGGGCTCCTGGCAAGCGGGGAGTCGCCGACCCGCGTTCAATGTGCCGGTCCGCTTAGTGAGTGCGTCCCGCACGCCCCCATGTCTTCTTTTTTTTCATTTTCATATTTTTGAAAAGATAATTTTTCATTTTTTTTCTGCTTCAAAGTAGATTAAGTCAGCTTCTCCAACATTCCGTTTTTTTCTCTGCTTCAAAGTAGATTAAGTGAAGCTTCACCTCCATTCAGAGCCTGCTGATCTTCACATATGTTGCTCTTTATATGCCCCCCAACCATAATCTGGAAATATATTAATTTCAGACTTCTGGACATAAAACTTACATATTGTGTAAACCACACACAGACATGTGAAATCCCTTAGCTAGATGAGCCTCAAACATCAGAGCAATGGCCTAGGCGACAACACCTTGGGTGGGCAATTGTCTTCCAAATGAATGTTCATATATAACACGCCATTCTCCAAATCAATATTTCTATATAACATGCCATTCTCCTTGCATTATGCTGTTGGGTCATGGAGGAGGGAGGTTGCAATGCTGGGAAAAACACCTCCACAGGAGATCAACACAGCATTGCAACATTTTTCGAATGAAAGTAACAGCGCCCTTGGGCACCCCTGTAGTTTATTTTTAGTCATTTAGCAGACACTCTTATCCAGAGTGACTTAATATATTTTTTGTGTAATTATTTTTTTCATACCTGCCCCCCAGTGGGAATCAAACCCTAAACCCTGGCATTGCAAATACCATGCTCTACAAACTGAGCCTCATCCCTGCCACAATTCAGACTACTTGACATAATTATAATTCCTATCTAAACCTAACGGCTTGTGAAACCCCCACACAGAGGTGTGAAATTCCTCAACTTGAGGAGCTTCAAACATCAGAACAATGGCCTGACAACACCTGAGACATTTTTTAGGAAGATGGCATCATCTGGTTCTATTGCCAACATGATTAGCTAAGTTATAAAAAAAAGTATATTACAGAGTTAGGCTTTCACAATAACATTCCTGGAAACAGATTGTAATTTTGATGCGCATAGGAATCATGAGTGCATTCAGGTGCGTATGCCACGGCTAAGTTTATTCACAGTAGACAAACAGGCTCATTCTGTTCAGAATAACCCAGGGTATGACGTCATGTCATCTTGTAACTATACATCAAATATAGTGATCATAAATGTTGACACTGTATTTGACATGAGTTTTATAATAAGAACATTTGAAGTGCACATTTGGACTCATGGGTGTTTTGCTTGCTTGTATGACATCAAAGCAGTATTTATTATAGTCCTCAACGTCTCATCTTTCAAAATACATTTAGTCCTCTGAAGCGTAGAGCCTGTGGTCTGAAGTCATGTATAGCATGTTACTGTACAGCCACTGCGTACCAATTTAGGCGTTTATCAGTGCCATTTTCAACCTGTATACTTTAAAGGGCTACATACAAATTGTGCAACAATATTGCATTTTTAAAAGCCTGTTATATTAAATGAAGTGCCCAGGATAGAGAAAGAGAGAGTGAAAACAGTGGAGTGAGACAGAACGAGAGAGAAAGTGAATTGTGAGAAGAGAGAGAGTGAAAACAGTGGAGTGAGTCAGAGCGAAAGAGAGAGAGAGCTGTGAAGAGAGAGAAAGAGTGAAAATAGTGGAGTAAGAGAGAGAGAGAGAGAAAGAGAGAGAGAAAGAGAGAGAGAACTGTCCACAATGTTAATAGGAACAAAGATTTGTGTTCCTAGGTTAGGGCCCTTAATATGGAATACATTAAATAGAGTGGTTAGAATATATAAAGGGTAACAGTTTCTATGAAGTACATCCAGTCGTCTGAAAAAGTTTGGGCACCCCTCTGAGGCTGCATAATAATTTACTCTGTCGTCACAGAAAATGATCACAGTGGCAAGCCATTCATTTTCTAATAAAAGCTGAGTAATGGGTTATTGTCCAGACAAAGATTTTTAGTGTAGTAATATTAAGTTGTATGAAATTAAATCAGATGTGAAAAATAGGCTATGCCTCAGCCCAATAGGGAATGTCCTCTTGGTGTAACGGTCAAGCTGTTGCTTTCTCCCGCGGTAGACCTGGTTCATATCCCGTCGGTTACATTAAGCAGTCTATTCTCTGAAAATAGTCCAGACAGCATGTACCCAACAGTGAGGTCAGTGGGATTGGAGAGAGTCCCCTCTCCCTCTCTCTGTCTCCTCCAGAGTATCATTTCTTACTCGGCAGGATCCGTCCACGTTTTCGGAGGGCTCCTGGCAAGCGGGGAGTCGCCGACCCGCGTTCAATGTGCCGGTCCGCTTAGCGAGTGCGTCAAGGACGCCCTCATGTCTTCATTTTTTTCATTTTCATATTTTAGAAAAAATACTTTTTCATATTTTTTTTTCTGCTTCAAAGTAGATTAAGTGAAGCTTCACCTCCATTCAGAGCCTGCTGATCTTCACATATGTTGCTCTTTATATGCCCCCCAACCATAATCTGGAAATATATTCATTTCAGACTTCTGGACATAAAACTTACATATTGTGTAAACCACACACAGACATGTGAAATCCCTTAGCTAGATGAGCCTCAAACATCAGAGCAATGGCCTAGGCGACAACACCTTGGGTGGGCAATTGTCTTCCAAATGAATGTTCATATATAACACGCCATTCTCCAAATCAATATTTCTATATAACGTGCCATTCTCCTTGCATTATGCTGTTGGGTCAGGGAGGAGGGAGGTTGCAATGCTGGGAAAAACACCTCCACAGCAGATCAACACAGCATTGCAACATTTTTCGAATGAAAGTAACAGCGCCCTTGGGCACCCCTGTAGTTTATTTTTAGTCATTTAGCAGACACTCTTATCCAGAGTGACTTAATATATTTTTTGTGTAATTATTTTTTTCATACCTGCCCCCCAGTGGGAATCAAACCCTAAACCCTGGCATTGCAAATACCATGCTCTACAAACTGAGCCTCCTCATCCCTGCCACAATTCAGACTGCTGGACATAATTATAATTCCTATCTAAACCTAACGGCTTGTGAAACCCCCACACAGAGGTGTGAAATTCCTAAACTTGAGGAGCTTCAAACATCAGAACAATGGCCTGACAACACCTGAGACATTTTTTAGGAAGATGGCATCATCTGGTTCTATTGCCAACATGATTAGCTAAGTTATAAAAAAGTATATTACAGAGTTAGGCTTTCACAATAACATTCCTGGAAACAGATTGTAATTTTGATGCGCATAGGAATCATGAGTGCATTCAGGTGCGTATGCCACGGCTAAGTTTATTCACAGTAGACAAACAGGCTCATTCTGTTCAGAATAACCCAGGGTATGACGTCATGTCATCTTGTAACTATACATCAAATATAGTGATCATAAATGTTGACACTGTATTTGACATGAGTTTTATAATAAGAAAATTTGAAGTGCACATTTGGACTCATGGGTGTTTTGCTTGCTTGTATGACATCAAAGCAGTATTTATTATAGTCCTCAACGTCTCATCTTTCAAAATACATTTAGTCCTCTGAAGCGTAGAGCCTGTGGTCTGAAGTCATGTATAGCATGTTACTGTACAGCCACTGCGTACCAATTTAGGCGTTTATCAGTGCCATTTTCAACCTGTATACTTTAAAGGGCTACATACAAATTGTGCAACAATATTGCATTTTTAAAAACCTGTTATTTTAAATGAAGTGCCCAGGATAGAGAAAGAGAGAGTGAAAACAGTGGAGTGAGACAGAACGAGAGAGAGAGAGAGCTGTGAAGAGAGAGAAAGAGTGAAAACAGTGGAGTAAGAGAGAGAGAGAGAGAGAGAGAGAGAGAGAGAGAGAGAGAGAACTGTCCACAATGTTAATAGGAACAAATATTTGTGTTCCTAGGTTAGGGCCCTTAATATGGAATACATTAAATAGAGTGGTTAGAATATATAAAGGGTAACAGTTTCTATGAAGTACATCCAGTCGTCTGAAAAAGTTTGGGCACCCCTCTGAGGCTGCATAATAATTTACTCTGTCGTCACAGAAAATGATCACAGTGGCATGCCATTCATTTTCTAATAAAAGCTGAGTAATGGGCTATTGTCCAGACAAAGATTTTTAGTGTAGCAATATTAAGTTGTATGAAATTAAATCAGATGTGAAAAATAGGCTATGCCTCAGCCCAATAGGGAATGTCCTCTTGGTGTAACGGTCAAGCTGTTGCTTTCTCCCGCGGTAGACCTGGTTCATATCCCGTCGGTTACATTAAGCAGTCTATTCTCTGAAAATAGTCCAGACAGCATGTACCCAACAGTGAGGTCAGTGGGATTGGAGAGAGTCCCCTCTCCCTCTCTCTGTCTCCTCCCGAGTATCATTTCTCACTCGGCAGGATCCGTCCACGTTTTCGGAGGGCTCCTGGCAAGCGGGGAGTCGCCGACCCGCGTTCAATGTGCCGGTCCGCTTAGCGAGTGCGTCCCGCACGCCCCCATGTCTTCTTTTTTTTCATTTTCATATTTTTGAAAAAATAATTTTTCATTTTTTTTTTCTGCTTCAAAGTAGATTAAGTCAGCTTCTCCAACATTCCGTTTTTTTCTCTGCTTCAAAGTAGATTAAGTGAAGCTTCACCTCCATTCAGAGCCTGCTGATCTTCACATATGTTGCTCTTTATATGCCCCCCAACCATAATCTGGAAATATATTAATTTCAGACTTCTGGACATAAAACTTACATATTGTGTAAACCACACACCGACATGTGAAATCCCTTAGCTAGATGAGCCTCAAACATCAGAGCAATGGCCTAGGCGACAACACCTTGGGTGGGCAATTGTCTTCCAAATGAATGTTCATATATAACACGCCATTCTCCAAATCAATATTTCTATATAACATGCCATTCTCCTTGCATTATGGTGTTGGGTCAGGGAGGAGGGAGGTTGCAATGCTGGGAAAAACATCTCCACAGCAGATCAACACAGCATTGCAACATTTTTCGAATGAAAGTAACAGCGCCCTTGGGCACCCCTGTAGTTTATTTTTAGTCATTTAGCAGACACTCTTATCCAGAGTGACTTAATATATTTTTTGTGTAATTATTTTTTTAATACCTGCCCCCCAGTGGGAATCAAACCCTAAACCCTGGCATTGCAAATACCATGCTCTACAAACTGAGCCTCCTCATCCCTGCCACAATTCAGACTGCTGGACATAATTATAATTCCTATCTAAACCTAACGGCTTGTGAAACCCCCACACAGAGGTGTGAAATTCCTAAACTTGAGGAGCTTCAAACATCAGAACAATGGCCTGACAACACCTGAGACATTTTTTAGGAAGATGGCATCATCTGGTTCTATTGCCAACATGATTAGCTAAGTTATAAAAAAGTATATTACAGAGTTAGGCTTTCACAATAACATTCCTGGAAACAGATTGTAATTTTGATGCGCATAGGAATCATGAGTGCATTCAGGTGCGTATGCCACGGCTAAGTTTATTCACAGTAGACAAACAGGCTCATTCTGTTCAGAATAACCCAGGGTATGACGTCATGTCATCTTGTAACTATACATCAAATATAGTGATCATAAATGTTGACACTGTATTTGACATGAGTTTTATAATAAGAAAATTTGAAGTGCACATTTGGACTCATGGGTGTTTTGCTTGCTTGTATGACATCAAAGCAGTATTTATTATAGTCCTCAACGTCTCATCTTTCAAAATACATTTAGTCCTCTGAAGCGTAGAGCCTGTGGTCTGAAGTCATGTATAGCATGTTACTGTACAGCCACTGCGTACCAATTTAGGCGTTTATCAGTGCCATTTTCAACCTGTATACTTTAAAGGGCTACATACAAATTGTGCAACAATATTGCATTTTTAAAAACCTGTTATTTTAAATGAAGTGCCCAGGATAGAGAAAGAGAGAGTGAAAACAGTGGAGTGAGACAGAACGAGAGAGAGAGAGAGCTGTGAAGAGAGAGAAAGAGTGAAAACAGTGGAGTAAGAGAGAGAGAGAGAGAGAGAGAGAGAGAGAGAGAACTGTCCACAATGTTAATAGGAACAAATATTTGTGTTCCTAGGTTAGGGCCCTTAATATGGAATACATTAAATAGAGTGGTTAGAATATATAAAGGGTAACAGTTTCTATGAAGTACATCCAGTCGTCTGAAAAAGTTTGGGCACCCCTCTGAGGCTGCATAATAATTTACTCTGTCGTCACAGAAAATGATCACAGTGGCATGCCATTCATTTTCTAATAAAAGCTGAGTAATGGGCTATTGTCCAGACAAAGATTTTTAGTGTAGCAATATTAAGTTGTATGAAATTAAATCAGATGTGAAAAATAGGCTATGCCTCAGCCCAATAGGGAATGTCCTCTTGGTGTAACGGTCAAGCTGTTGCTTTCTCCCGCGGTAGACCTGGTTCATATCCCGTCGGTTACATTAAGCAGTCTATTCTCTGAAAATAGTCCAGACAGCATGTACCCAACAGTGAGGTCAGTGGGATTGGAGAGAGTCCCCTCTCCCTCTCTCTGTCTCCTCCCGAGTATCATTTCTTACTCGGCAGGATCCGTCCACGTTTTCGGAGGGCTCCTGGCAAGCGGGGAGTCGCCGACCCGCGTTCAATGTGCCGGTCCGCTTAGCGAGTGCGTCCCGCACGCCCCCATGTCTTCTTTTTTTTCATTTTCATATTTTTGAAAAAATAATTTTTCATTTTTTTTTTCTGCTTCAAAGTAGATTAAGTCAGCTTCTCCAACATTCCGTTTTTTTCTCTGCTTCAAAGTAGATTAAGTGAAGCTTCACCTCCATTCAGAGCCTGCTGATCTTCACATATGTTGCTCTTTATATGCCCCCCAACCATAATCTGGAAATATATTAATTTCAGACTTCTGGACATAAAACTTACATATTGTGTAAACCACACACAGACATGTGAAATCCCTTAGCTAGATGAGCCTCAAACATCAGAGCAATGGCCTAGGCGACAACACCTTGGGTGGGCAATTGTCTTCCAAATGAATGTTCATATATAACACACCATTCTCCAAATCAATATTTCTATATAACATGCCATTCTCCTTGCATTATGCTGTTGGGTCAGGGAGGAGGGAGGTTGCAATGCTGGGAAAAACACCTCCACAGCAGATCAACACAGCATTGCAACATTTTTCGAATGAAAGTAACAGCGCCCTTGGGCACCCCTGTAGTTTATTTTTAGTCATTTAGCAGACACTCTTATCCAGAGTGACTTAATATATTTTTTGTGTAATAATTTTTTTCATACCTGCCCCCCAGTGGGAATCAAACCCTAAACCCTGGCATTGCAAATACCATGCTCTACAAACTGAGCCTCCTCATCCCTGCCACAATTCAGACTACTGGACATAATTATAATTCCTATCTAAACCTAACGGCTTGTGAAACCCCCACACAGAGGTGTGAAATTCCTCAACTTGAGGAGCTTCAAACATCAGAACAATGGCCTGACAACACCTGAGACATTTTTTAGGAAGATGGCATCATCTGGTTCTATTGCCAACATGATTAGCTAAGTTATAAAAAAGTATATTACAGAGTTAGGCTTTCACAATAACATTCCTGGAAACAGATTGTAATTTTGATGCGCATAGGAATCATGAGTGCATTCAGGTGCGTATGCCACGGCTAAGTTTATTCACAGTAGACAAACAGGCTCATTATGTTCAGAATAACCCAGGGTATGACGTCATGTCATCTTGTAACTATACATCAAATATAGTGATCATAAATGTTGACACTGTATTTGACATGAGTTTTATAATAAGAAAATTTGAAGTGCACATTTGGACTCATGGGTGTTTTGCTTGCTTGTATGACATCAAAGCACTATTTATTATAGTCCTCAACGTCTCATCTTTCAAAATACATTTAGTCCTCTGAAGCGTAGAGCCTGTGGTCTGAAGTCATGTATAGCATGTTACTGTACAGCCACTGCGTACCAATTTAGGCGTTTATCAGTGCCATTTTCAACCTGTATACTTTAAAGGGCTACATACAAATTGTGCAACAATATTGCATTTTTAAAAGCCTGTTATATTAAATGAAGTGCCCAGGATAGAGAAAGAGAGAGTGAAAACAGTGGAGTGAGACAGAACGAGAGAGAGAGAGAGCTGTGAAGAGAGAGAAAGAGTGAAAACAGTGGAGTAAGAGAGAGAGAGAGAGAGAGAGAGAGAGAGAGAACTGTCCACAATGTTAATAGGAACAAAGATTTGTGTTCCTAGGTTAGGGCCCTTAATATGGAATACATTAAATAGAGTGGTTAGAATATATAAAGGGTAACAGTTTCTATGAAGTACATCCAGTCGTCTGAAAAAGTTTGGGCACCCCTCTGAGGCTGCATAATAATTTACTCTGTCGTCACAGAAAATGATCACAGTGGCATGCCATTCATTTTCTAATAAAAGCTGAGTAATGGGCTATTGTCCAGACAAAGATTTTTAGTGTAGCAATATTAAGTTGTATGAAATTAAATCAGATGTGAAAAATAGGCTATGCCTCAGCCCAATAGGGAATGTCCTCTTGGTGTAACGGTCAAGCTGTTGCTTTCTCCCGCGGTAGACCTGGTTCATATCCCGTCGGTTACATTAAGCAGTCTATTCTCTGAAAATAGTCCAGACAGCATGTACCCAACAGTGAGGTCAGTGGGATTGGAGAGAGTCCACTCTCCCTCTCTCTGTCCCCTCCCGAGTATAATTTCTTACTCGGCAGGATCCGTCCACGTTTTCGGAGGGCTCCTGGCAAGCGGGGAGTCGCCGACCCGCGTTCAATGTGCCGGTCCGCTTAGCGAGTGCGTCCCGCACGCCCCCATGTCTTCTTTTTTTTCATTTTCATACTTTTGAAAAAATAATTTTTCATTTTTTTTTTCTGCTTCAAAGTAGATTAAGTCAGCTTCTCCAACATTCCGTTTTTTTCTCTGCTTCAAAGTAGATTAAGTGAAGCTTCACCTCCATTCAGAGCCTGCTGATCTTCACATATGTTGCTCTTTATATGCCCCCCAACCATAATCTGGAAATATATTCATTTCAGACTTCTGGACATAAAACTTACATATTGTGTAAACCACACACAGACATGTGAAATCCCTTAGCTAGATGAGCCTCAAACATCAGAGCAATGGCCTAGGCGACAACACCTTGGGTGGGCAATTGTCTTCCAAATGAATGTTCATATATAACACGCCATTCTCCAATTCAATATTTCTATATAACGTGCCATTCTCCTTGCATTATGCTGTTGGGTCAGGGAGGAGGGAGGTTGCAATGCTGGGAAAAACACCTCCACAGCAGATCAACACAGCATTGCAACATTTTTCGAATGAAAGTAACAGCGCCCTTGGGCACCCCTGTAGTTTATTTTTAGTCATTTAGCAGACACTCTTATCCAGAGTGACTTAATATATTTTTTGTGTAATTATTTTTTTCATACCTGCCCCCCAGTGGGAATCAAACCCTAAACCCTGGCATTGCAAATACCATGCTCTACAAACTGAGCCTCCTCATCCCTGCCACAATTCAGACTGCTGGACATAATTATAATTCCTATCTAAACCTAACGGCTTGTGAAACCCCCACACAGAGGTGTGAAATTCCTCAACTTGAGGAGCTTCAAACATCAGAACAATGGCCTGACAACACCTGAGACATTTTTTAGGAAGATGGCATCATCTGGTTCTATTGCCAACATGATTAGCTAAGTTATAAAAAAGTATATTACAGAGTTAGGCTTTCACAATAACATTCCTGGAAACAGATTGTAATTTTGATGCGCATAGGAATCATGAGTGCATTCAGGTGCGTATGCCACGGCTAAGTTTATTCACAGTAGACAAACAGGCTCATTCTGTTCAGAATAACCCAGGGTATGACGTCATGTCATCTTGTAACTATACATCAAATATAGTGATCATAAATGTTGACACTGTATTTGACATGAGTTTTATAATAAGAACATTTGAAGTGCACATTTGGACTCATGGGTGTTTTGCTTGCTTGTATGACATCAAAGCAGTATTTATTATAGTCCTCAACGTCTCATCTTTCAAAATACATTTAGTCCTCTGAAGCGTAGAGCCTGTGGTCTGAAGTCATGTATAGCATGTTACTGTACAGCCACTGCGTACCAATTTAGGCGTTTATCAGTGCCATTTTCAACCTGTATACTTTAAAGGGCTACATACAAATTGTGCAACAATATTGCATTTTTAAAAGCCTGTTATATTAAATGAAGTGCCCAGGATAGAGAAAGAGAGAGTGAAAACAGTGGAGTGAGACAGAACGAGAGAGAGAGAGAGCTGTGAAGAGAGAGAAAGAGTGAAAACAGTGGAGTAAGAGAGAGAGAGAGAGAGAGAGAGAGAGAGAGAGAGAACTGTCCACAATGTTAATAGGAACAAAGATTTGTGTTCCTAGGTTAGGGCCCTTAATATGGAATACATTAAATAGAGTGGTTAGAATATATAAAGGGTAACAGTTTCTATGAAGTACATCCAGTCGTCTGAAAAAGTTTGGGCACCCCTCTGAGGCTGCATAATAATTTACTCTGTCGTCACAGAAAATGATCACAGTGGCATGCCATTCATTTTCTAATAAAAGCTGAGTAATGGGCTATTGTCCAGACAAATATTTTTAGTGTAGCAATATTAAGTTGTATGAAATTAAATCAGATGGGAAAAATAGGCTATGCCTCAGCCCAATAGGGAATGTCCTCTTGGTGTAACGGTCAAGCTGTTGCTTTCTCCCGTGGTAGACCTGGTTCATATCCCGTCGGTTACATTAAGCAGTCTATTCTCTGAAAATAGTCCAGACAGCATGTACCCAACAGTGAGGTCAGTGGGATTGGAGAGAGTCCCCTCTCCCTCTCTCTGTCTCCTCCCGAGTATCATTTCTTACTCGGCAGGATCCGTCCACGTTTTCGGAGGGCTCTTGGCAAGCGGGGAGTCGCCGACCCGCGTTCAATGTGCCGGTCCGCTTAGCGAGTGCGTCCCGCACGCCCCCATGTCTTCTTTTTTTTCATTTTCATATTTTAGAAAAAATAATTTTTCATATTTTTTTTTCTGCTTCAAAGTAGATTAAGTCAGCTTCTCCAACATTCCGGTTTTTTCTCTGCTTCAAAGTAGATTAAGTGAAGCTTCACCTCCATTCAGAGCCTGCTGATCTTCACATATGTTGCTCTTTATATGCCCCCCAACCATAATCTGGAAATATATTAATTTCAGACTTCTGGACATAAAACTTACATATTGTGTAAACCACACACAGACATGTGAAATCCCTTAGCTAGATGAGCCTCAAACATCAGAGCAATGGCCTAGGCGACAACACCTTGGGTGGGCAATTGTCTTCCAAATGAATGTTCATATATAACACGCCATTCTCCAAATCAATATTTCTATATAACATGCCATTCTCCTTGCATTATGCTGTTGGGTCAGGGAGGAGGGAGGTTGCAATGCTGGGAAAAACACCTCCACAGCAGATCAACACAATATTGCAACATTTTTCGAATGAAAGTAACAGCGTCCTTGGGCACCCCTGTAGTTTATTTTTAGTCATTTAGCAGACACTCTTATCCAGAGTGACTTAATATATTTTTTGTGTAATTATTTTTTTCATACCTGCCCCCCAGTGGGAATCAAACCCTAAACCCTGGCATTGCAAATACCATGCTCTACAAACTGAGCCTCCTCATCCCTGCCACAATTCAGACTACTGGACATAATTATAATTCCTATCTAAACCTAACGGCTTGTGAAACCCCCACACAGAGGTGTGAAATTCCTCAACTTGAGGAGCTTCAAACATCAGAACAATGTCCTGACAACACCTGAGACATTTTTTAGGAAGATGGCATCATCTGGTTCTATTGCCAACATGATTAGCTAAGTTATAAAAAAAAGTATATTACAGAGTTAGGCTTTCACAATAACATTCCTGGAAACAGATTGTAATTTTGATGCGCATAGGAATCATGAGTGCATTCAGGTGCGTATGCCACGGCTAAGTTTATTCACAGTAGACAAACAGGCTCATTCAGTTCAGAATAACCCAGGGTATGACGTCATGTCATCTTGTAACTATACATCAAATATAGTGATCATAAATGTTGACACTGTATTTGACATGAGTTTTATAATAAGAAAATTTGAAGTGCACATTTGGACTCATGGGTCTTTTGCTTGCTTGTATGACATCAAAGCAGTATTTATTATAGTCCTCAACGTCTCATCTTTCAAAATACATTTAGTCCTCTGAAGCGTAGAGCCTGTGGTCTGAAGTCATGTATAGCATGTTACTGTACAGCCACTGCGTACAAATTTAATTTAGGCGTTTATCAGTGCCATTTTCAACCTGTATACTTTAAAGGGCTACATACAAATTGTGCAACAATATTGCATTTTTAAAAGCCTGTTATGTTAAATGAAGTGCCCAGGATAGAGAAAGAGAGAGTGAAAACAGTGGAGTGAGACAGAACGAGAGAGAAAGTGAATTGTGAGAAGAGAGAGAGTGAAAACAGTGGAGTGAGTCAGAGCGAAAGAGAGAGAGAGAGCTGTGAAGAGAGAGAAAGAGTGAAAACAGTGGAGTAAGAGAGAGAGAGAGAGAGAGAGAGAGAGAGAGAAAGAAAGAGAGAGAAAGAGAGAGAGAACTGTCCACAATGTTAATAGGAACAAAGATTTGTGTTCCTAGGTTAGGGCCCTTAATATGGAATACATTAAATAGAGTGGTTAGAATATATAAAGGGTAACAGTTTCTATGAAGTACATCCAGTCGTCTGAAAAAGTTTGGGCACCCCTCTGAGGCTGCATAATAATTTACTCTGTCATCACAGAAAATGATCACAGTGGCATGCCATTCATTTTCTAATAAAAGCTGAGTAATGGGCTATTGTCCAGACAAAGATTTTTAGTGTAGCAATATTAAGTTGTATGAAATTAAATCAGATGTGAAAAATAGGCTATGCCTCAGCCCAATAGGGAATGTCCTCTTGGTGTAACGGTCAAGCTGTTGCTTTCTCCCGCGGTAGACCTGGTTCATATCCCGTCGGTTACATTAAGCAGTCTATTCTCTGAAAATAGTCCAGACAGCATGTACCCAACAGTGAGGTCAGTGGGATTGGAGAGAGTCCCCTCTCCCTCTCTCTGTCTCCTCCCGAGTATCATTTCTTACTCGGCAGGATCCGTCCACGTTTTCGGAGGGCTCCTGGCAAGCGGGGAGTCGCCGACCCGCGTTCAATGTGCCGGTCCGCTTAGCGAGTGCGTCCCGCACGCCCCCATGTCTTCTTTTTTTTCATTTTCATATTTTTGAAAAAATAATTTTTCATTTTTTTTTTCTGCTTCAAAGTAGATTAAGTCAGCTTCTCCAACATTCCGTTTTTTTCTCTGCTTCAAAGTAGATTAAGTGAAGCTTCACCTCCATTCAGAGCCTGCTGATCTTCACATATGTTGCTCTTTATATGCCCCCCAACCATAATCTGGAAATATATTAATTTCAGACTTCTGGACATAAAACTTACATATTGTGTAAACCACACACAGACATGTGAAATCCCTTAGCTAGATGAGCCTCAAACATCAGAGCAATGGCCTAGGCGACAACACCTTGGGTGGGCAATTGTCTTCCAAATGAATGTTCATATATAACACGCCATTCTCCAAATCAATATTTCTATATAACATGCCATTCTCCTTGCATTATGCTGTTGGGTCAGGGAGGGGGGAGGTTGCAATGCTGGGAAAAACACCTCCACAGGAGATCAACACAGCATTGCAACATTTTTCGAATGAAAGTAACAGCGCCCTTGGGCACCCCTGTAGTTTATTTTTAGTCATTTAGCAGACACTCTTATCCAGAGTGACCTAATATATTTTTTGTGTAATTATTTTTTTCATACCTGCCCCCCAGTGGGAATCAAACCCTAAACCCTGGCATTGCAAATACCATGCTCTACAAACTGAGCCTCATCCCTGCCACAATTCAGACTACTTGATATAATTATAATTCCTATCTAAACCTAACGGCTTGTGAAACCCCCACACAGAGGTGTGAAATTCCTCAACTTGAGGAGCTTCAAACATCAGAACAATGGCCTGACAACACCTGAGACATTTTTTAGGAAGATGGCATCATCTGGTTCTATTGCCAACATGATTAGCTAAGTTATAAAAAAAAGTATATTACAGAGTTAGGCTTTCACAATAACATTCCTGGAAACAGATTGTAATTTTGATGCGCATAGGAATCATGAGTGCATTCAGGTGCGTATGCCACGGCTAAGTTTATTCACAGTAGACAAACAGGCTCATTCTGTTCAGAATAACCCAGGGTATGACGTCATGTCATCTTGTAACTATACATCAAATATAGTGATCATAAATGTTGACACTGTATTTGACATGAGTTTTATAATAAGAACATTTGAAGTGCACATTTGGACTCATGGGTGTTTTGCTTGCTTGTATGACATCAAAGCAGTATTTATTATAGTCCTCAACGTCTCATCTTTCAAAATACATTTAGTCCTCTGAAGCGTAGAGTCTGTGGTCTGAAGTCATGTATAGCATGTTACTGTACAGCCACTGCGTACCAATTTAGGCGTTTATCAGTGCCATTTTCAACCTGTATACTTTAAAGGGCTACATACAAATTGTGCAACAATATTGCATTTTTAAAAGCCTGTTATATTAAATGAAGTGCCCAGGATAGAGAAAGAGAGAGTGAAAACAGTGGAGTGAGACAGAACGAGAGAGAAAGTGAATTGTGAGAAGAGAGAGAGTGAAAACAGTGGAGTGAGTCAGAGCGAAAGAGAGAGAGAGCTGTGAAGAGAGAGAAAGAGTGAAAACAGTGGAGTAAGAGAGAGAGAGAGAGAGAGAGAGAGAGAGAAAGAGAGAGAGAGAGAGAGAGAGAGAGAGAGAGAAAGAGAGAGAGAACTGTCCACAATGTTAATAGGAACAAAGATTTGTGTTCCTAGGTTAGGGCCCTTAATATGGAATACATTAAATAGAGTGGTTAGAATATATAAAGGGTAACAGTTTCTATGAAGTACATCCAGTCGTCTGAAAAAGTTTGGGCACCCCTCTGAGGCTGCATAATAATTTACTCTGTCGTCACAGAAAATGATCACAGTGGCATGCCATTCATTTTCTAATAAAAGCTGAGTAATGGGCTATTGTCCAGACAAAGATTTTTAGTGTAGCAATATTAAGTTGTATGAAATTAAATCAGATGTGAAAAATAGGCTATGCCTCAGCCCAATAGGGAATGTCCTCTTGGTGTAACGGTCAAGCTGTTGCTTTCTCCCGCGGTAGACCTGGTTCATATCCCGTCGGTTACATTAAGCAGTCTATTCTCTGAAAATAGTCCAGACAGCATGTACCCAACAGTGAGGTCAGTGGGATTGGAGAGAGTCCACTCTCCCTCTCTCTGTCCCCTCCCGAGTATAATTTCTTACTCGGCAGGATCCGTCCACGTTTTCGGAGGGCTCCTGGCAAGCGGGGAGTCGCCGACCCGCGTTCAATGTGCCGGTCCGCTTAGCGAGTGCGTCCCGCACGCCCCCATGTCTTCTTTTTTTTCATTTTCATATTTTTGAAAAAATAGTTTTTCATTTTTTTTTTCTGCTTCAAAGTAGATTAAGTCAGCTTCTCCAACATTCCGGTTTTTTCTCTGCTTCAAAGTAGATTAAGTGAAGCTTCACCTCCATTCAGAGCCTGCTGATCTTCACATATGTTGCTCTTCATATGCCCCCCAACCGTAATCTGGAAATATATTAATTTCAGACTTCTGGACATAAAACTTACATATTGTGTAAACCACACACAGACATGTGAAATCCCTTAGCTAGATGAGCCTCAAACATCAGAGCAATGGCCTAGGCGACAACACCTTGGGTGGGCAATTGTCTTCCAAATGAATGTTCATATATAACACGCCATTCTCCAAATCAATATTTCTATATAACATGCCATTCTCCTTGCATTATGCTGTTGGGTCAGGGAGGAGGGAGGTTGCAATGCTGGGAAAAACACCTCCACAGCAGATAAACACAGCATTGCAACATTTTTCGAATGAAAGTAACAGCGCCCTTGGGCACCCCTGTAGTTTATTTTTAGTCATTTAGCAGACACTCTTATCCAGAGTGACTTAATATATTTTTTGTGTAATTATTTTTTTCATACCTGCCCCCCAGTGGGAATCAAACCCTAAACCCTGGCATTGCAAATACCATGCTCTACAAACTGAGCCTCATCCCTGCCACAATTCAGACTGCTGGACATAATTATAATTCCTATCTAAACCTAACGGCTTGTGAAACCCCCACACAGAGGTGTGAAATTCCTCAACTTGAGGAGCTTCAAACATCAGAACAATGGCCTGACAACACCTGAGACATTTTTTAGGAAGATGGCATCATCTGGTTCTATTGCCAACATGATTAGCTAAGTTATAAAAAAGTATATTACAGAGTTAGGCTTTCACAATAACATTCCTGGAAACAGATTGTAATTTTGATGCGCATAGGAATCATGAGTGCATTCAGGTGCGTATGCCACGGCTAAGTTTATTCACAGTAGACAAACAGGCTCATTCTGTTCAGAATAACCCAGGGTATGACGTCATGTCATCTTGTAACTATACATCAAATATAGTGATCATAAATGTTGACACTGTATTTGACATGAGTTTTATAATAAGAAAATTTGAAGTGCACATTTGGACTCATGGGTGTTTTGCTTGCTTGTATGACATCAAAGCAGTATTTATTATAGTCCTCAACGTCTCATCTTTCAAAATACATTTAGTCCTCTGAAGCGTAGAGCCTGTGGTCTGAAGTCATGTATAGCATGTTACTGTACAGCCACTGCGTACCAATTTAATTTAGGCGTTTATCAGTGCCATTTTCAACCTGTATACTTTAAAGGGCTACATACAAATTGTGCAACAATATTGCATTTTTAAAAGCCTGTTATATTAAATGAAGTGCCCTTTAATATAGACCACATGTAAAATTCAATAAATCAGATTTTTTTATATAAATAAAGACTTGCAAAAGTGCTAAAATTCTGCATTTTGGCATGTCCCTCTGTGCACCCTCTGTGACTTCTAGGACTATTTTAACCCACTTAACCCCAGAATTCCCCCAAGTTTTGAGGATCATTGTAAAGCCCTAGTTATTCTGTTGCTTTGACAAAGTCATTTCGGGAGATTGTGATTTATTTAATGTGATTAGTGATTCATTTTAAAGGGGCAATCAGCAGATGCAACATCCATTGATTCTTGAAGAATATAACCTATAAATGAAGAGTGAAAACAGTGGAGTGAGGCAGAGCGTGAAAGAAAGAGTGAAAACAGTGGAGTGAGACAGAGTGAGAGAGAGAGAGAATTGTGAGGAGAGAGAGTGAAAACAATGGAGTGCGACAGAGTGAGAGAGAGAGAGAATTGTGAGGAGAGAGAGAGAGTGAAAACAGTGGAGTGAGACAGCGAGAGAGAGAGTTGTGAGGAGAGAGAGAGTGAAACAGTGGAGTGAGAGAGAGAGAGAGAGTTGTGAGGAGAGAGAAATAGTGAAAACAGTCGAGTGAGGCAGAGAGAGAGTTGTGAGGATAGAGAAAGAGAGAGTGAAAACAGTGGAGTGAGACAGAACGAGAGAGAAAGTGAATTGTGAGAAGAGAGAGAGTGAAAACAGTGGAGTGAGTCAGAGCGAAAGAGAGAGAGAGCTGTGAAGAGAGAGAAAGAGTGAAAACAGTGGAGTAAGAGAGAGAGAGAGAGAGAGAGAGAGAGAGAGAGAAAGAGAGAGAGAACTGTCCACAATGTTAATAGGAACAAAGATTTGTGTTCCTAGGTTAGGGCCCTTAATATGGAATACATTAAATAGAGTGGTTAGAATATATAAAGGGTAACAGTTTCTATGAAGTACATCCAGTCGTCTGAAAAAGTTTGGGCACCCCTCTGAGGCTGCATAATAATTTACTCTGTCGTCACAGAAAATGATCACAGTGGCATGCCATTCATTTTCTAATAAAAGCTGAGTAATGGGCTATTGTCCAGACAAAGATTTTTTGTGTAGCAATATTAAGTTGTATGAAATTAAATCAGATGTGAAAAATAGGCTATGCCTCAGCCCAATAGGGAATGTCCTCTTGGTGTAACGGTCAAGCTGTTGCTTTCTCCCGCGGTAGACCTGGTTCGTATCCCGTCGGTTACATTAAGCAGTCTATTCTCTGAAAATAGTCCAGACAGCATGTACCCAACAGTGAGGTCAGTGGGATTGGAGAGAGTCCCCTCTCCCTCTCTCTGTCTCCTCCCGAGTATCATTTCTTACTCGGCAGGATCCGTCCACGTTTTCGGAGGGCTCCTGGCAAGCGGGGAGTCGCCGACCCGCGTTCAATGTGCCGGTCCGCTTAGCGAGTGCGTCCCGCACGCCCCCATGTCTTCTTTTTTTTCATTTTCATACTTTTGAAAAAATAATTTTTCATTTTTTTTTTCTGCTTCAAAGTAGATTAAGTCAGCTTCTCCAACATTCCGTTTTTTTCTCTGCTTCAAAGTAGATTAAGTGAAGCTTCACCTCCATTCAGAGCCTGCTGATCTTCACATATGTTGCTCTTTATATGCCCCCCAACCATAATCTGGAAATATATTCATTTCAGACTTCTGGACATAAAACTTACATATTGTGTAAACCACACACAGACATGTGAAATCCCTTAGCTAGATGAGCCTCAAACATCAGAGCAATGGCCTAGGCGACAACACCTTGGGTGGGCAATTGTCTTCCAAATGAATGTTCATATATAACACGCCATTCTCCAAATCAATATTTCTATATAACGTGCCATTCTCCTTGCATTATGCTGTTGGGTCAGGGAGGAGGGAGGTTGCAATGCTGGGAAAAACACCTCCACAGCAGATCAACACAGCATTGCAACATTTTTCGAATGAAAGTAACAGCGCCCTTGGGCACCCCTGTAGTTTATTTTTAGTCATTTAGCAGACACTCTTATCCAGAGTGACTTAATATATTTTTTGTGTAATTATTTTTTTCATACCTGCCCCCCAGTGGGAATCAAACCCTAAACCCTGGCATTGCAAATACCATGCTCTACAAACTGAGCCTCCTCATCCCTGCCACAATTCAGACTGCTGGACATAATTATAATTCCTATCTAAACCTAACGGCTTGTGAAACCCCCACACAGAGGTGTGAAATTCCTCAACTTGAGGAGCTTCAAACATCAGAACAATGGCCTGACAACACCTGAGACATTTTTTAGGAAGATGGCATCATCTGGTTCTATTGCCAACATGATTAGCTAAGTTATAAAAAAGTATATTACAGAGTTAGGCTTTCACAATAACATTCCTGGAAACAGATTGTAATTTTGATGCGCATAGGAATCATGAGTGCATTCAGGTGCGTATGCCACGGCTAAGTTTATTCACAGTAGACAAACAGGCTCATTCTGTTCAGAATAACCCAGGGTATGACGTCATGTCATCTTGTAACTATACATCAAATATAGTGATCATAAATGTTGACACTGTATTTGACATGAGTTTTATAATAAGAACATTTGAAGTGCACATTTGGACTCATGGGTGTTTTGCTTGCTTGTATGACATCAAAGCAGTATTTATTATAGTCCTCAACGTCTCATCTTTCAAAATACATTTAGTCCTCTGAAGCGTAGAGCCTGTGGTCTGAAGTCATGTATAGCATGTTACTGTACAGCCACTGCGTACCAATTTAGGCGTTTATCAGTGCCATTTTCAACCTGTATACTTTAAAGGGCTACATACAAATTGTGCAACAATATTGCATTTTTAAAAACCTGTTATTTTAAATGAAGTGCCCAGGATAGAGAAAGAGAGAGTGAAAACAGTGGAGTGAGACAGAACGAGAGAGAGAGAGAGCTGTGAAGAGAGAGAAAGAGTGAAAACAGTGGAGTAAGAGAGAGAGAGAGAGAGAGAGAGAGAGAGAGAGAGAGAGAGAACTGTCCACAATGTTAATAGGAACAAATATTTGTGTTCCTAGGTTAGGGCCCTTAATATGGAATACATTAAATAGAGTGGTTAGAATATATAAAGGGTAACAGTTTCTATGAAGTACATCCAGTCGTCTGAAAAAGTTTGGGCACCCCTCTGAGGCTGCATAATAATTTACTCTGTCGTCACAGAAAATGATCACAGTGGCATGCCATTCATTTTCTAATAAAAGCTGAGTAATGGGCTATTGTCCAGACAAAGATTTTTAGTGTAGCAATATTAAGTTGTATGAAATTAAATCAGATGTGAAAAATAGGCTATGCCTCAGCCCAATAGGGAATGTCCTCTTGGTGTAACGGTCAAGCTGTTGCTTTCTCCCGCGGTAGACCTGGTTCATATCCCGTCGGTTACATTAAGCAGTCTATTCTCTGAAAATAGTCCAGACAGCATGTACCCAACAGTGAGGTCAGTGGGATTGGAGAGAGTCCCCTCTCCCTCTCTCTGTCTCCTCCCGAGTATCATTTCTCACTCGGCAGGATCCGTCCACGTTTTCGGAGGGCTCCTGGCAAGCGGGGAGTCGCCGACCCGCGTTCAATGTGCCGGTCCGCTTAGCGAGTGCGTCCCGCACGCCCCCATGTCTTCTTTTTTTTCATTTTCATATTTTTGAAAAAATAATTTTTCATTTTTTTTTTCTGCTTCAAAGTAGATTAAGTCAGCTTCTCCAACATTCCGTTTTTTTCTCTGCTTCAAAGTAGATTAAGTGAAGCTTCACCTCCATTCAGAGCCTGCTGATCTTCACATATGTTGCTCTTTATATGCCCCCCAACCATAATCTGGAAATATATTAATTTCAGACTTCTGGACATAAAACTTACATATTGTGTAAACCACACACCGACATGTGAAATCCCTTAGCTAGATGAGCCTCAAACATCAGAGCAATGGCCTAGGCGACAACACCTTGGGTGGGCAATTGTCTTCCAAATGAATGTTCATATATAACACGCCATTCTCCAAATCAATATTTCTATATAACATGCCATTCTCCTTGCATTATGGTGTTGGGTCAGGGAGGAGGGAGGTTGCAATGCTGGGAAAAACATCTCCACAGCAGATCAACACAGCATTGCAACATTTTTCGAATGAAAGTAACAGCGCCCTTGGGCACCCCTGTAGTTTATTTTTAGTCATTTAGCAGACACTCTTATCCAGAGTGACTTAATATATTTTTTGTGTAATTATTTTTTTAATACCTGCCCCCCAGTGGGAATCAAACCCTAAACCCTGGCATTGCAAATACCATGCTCTACAAACTGAGCCTCCTCATCCCTGCCACAATTCAGACTGCTGGACATAATTATAATTCCTATCTAAACCTAACGGCTTGTGAAACCCCCACACAGAGGTGTGAAATTCCTAAACTTGAGGAGCTTCAAACATCAGAACAATGGCCTGACAACACCTGAGACATTTTTTAGGAAGATGGCATCATCTGGTTCTATTGCCAACATGATTAGCTAAGTTATAAAAAAGTATATTACAGAGTTAGGCTTTCACAATAACATTCCTGGAAACAGATTGTAATTTTGATGCGCATAGGAATCATGAGTGCATTCAGGTGCGTATGCCACGGCTAAGTTTATTCACAGTAGACAAACAGGCTCATTCTGTTCAGAATAACCCAGGGTATGACGTCATGTCATCTTGTAACTATACATCAAATATAGTGATCATAAATGTTGACACTGTATTTGACATGAGTTTTATAATAAGAAAATTTGAAGTGCACATTTGGACTCATGGGTGTTTTGCTTGCTTGTATGACATCAAAGCAGTATTTATTATAGTCCTCAACGTCTCATCTTTCAAAATACATTTAGTCCTCTGAAGCGTAGAGCCTGTGGTCTGAAGTCATGTATAGCATGTTACTGTACAGCCACTGCGTACCAATTTAGGCGTTTATCAGTGCCATTTTCAACCTGTATACTTTAAAGGGCTACATACAAATTGTGCAACAATATTGCATTTTTAAAAACCTGTTATTTTAAATGAAGTGCCCAGGATAGAGAAAGAGAGAGTGAAAACAGTGGAGTGAGACAGAACGAGAGAGAGAGAGAGCTGTGAAGAGAGAGAAAGAGTGAAAACAGTGGAGTAAGAGAGAGAGAGAGAGAGAGAGAGAGAGAGAGAGAACTGTCCACAATGTTAATAGGAACAAATATTTGTGTTCCTAGGTTAGGGCCCTTAATATGGAATACATTAAATAGAGTGGTTAGAATATATAAAGGGTAACAGTTTCTATGAAGTACATCCAGTCGTCTGAAAAAGTTTGGGCACCCCTCTGAGGCTGCATAATAATTTACTCTGTCGTCACAGAAAATGATCACAGTGGCATGCCATTCATTTTCTAATAAAAGCTGAGTAATGGGCTATTGTCCAGACAAAGATTTTTAGTGTAGCAATATTAAGTTGTATGAAATTAAATCAGATGTGAAAAATAGGCTATGCCTCAGCCCAATAGGGAATGTCCTCTTGGTGTAACGGTCAAGCTGTTGCTTTCTCCCGCGGTAGACCTGGTTCATATCCCGTCGGTTACATTAAGCAGTCTATTCTCTGAAAATAGTCCAGACAGCATGTACCCAACAGTGAGGTCAGTGGGATTGGAGAGAGTCCCCTCTCCCTCTCTCTGTCTCCTCCCGAGTATCATTTCTTACTCGGCAGGATCCGTCCACGTTTTCGGAGGGCTCCTGGCAAGCGGGGAGTCGCCGACCCGCGTTCAATGTGCCGGTCCGCTTAGCGAGTGCGTCCCGCACGCCCCCATGTCTTCTTTTTTTTCATTTTCATATTTTTGAAAAAATAATTTTTCATTTTTTTTTTCTGCTTCAAAGTAGATTAAGTCAGCTTCTCCAACATTCCGTTTTTTTCTCTGCTTCAAAGTAGATTAAGTGAAGCTTCACCTCCATTCAGAGCCTGCTGATCTTCACATATGTTGCTCTTTATATGCCCCCCAACCATAATCTGGAAATATATTAATTTCAGACTTCTGGACATAAAACTTACATATTGTGTAAACCACACACAGACATGTGAAATCCCTTAGCTAGATGAGCCTCAAACATCAGAGCAATGGCCTAGGCGACAACACCTTGGGTGGGCAATTGTCTTCCAAATGAATGTTCATATATAACACACCATTCTCCAAATCAATATTTCTATATAACATGCCATTCTCCTTGCATTATGCTGTTGGGTCAGGGAGGAGGGAGGTTGCAATGCTGGGAAAAACACCTCCACAGCAGATCAACACAGCATTGCAACATTTTTCGAATGAAAGTAACAGCGCCCTTGGGCACCCCTGTAGTTTATTTTTAGTCATTTAGCAGACACTCTTATCCAGAGTGACTTAATATATTTTTTGTGTAATAATTTTTTTCATACCTGCCCCCCAGTGGGAATCAAACCCTAAACCCTGGCATTGCAAATACCATGCTCTACAAACTGAGCCTCCTCATCCCTGCCACAATTCAGACTACTGGACATAATTATAATTCCTATCTAAACCTAACGGCTTGTGAAACCCCCACACAGAGGTGTGAAATTCCTCAACTTGAGGAGCTTCAAACATCAGAACAATGGCCTGACAACACCTGAGACATTTTTTAGGAAGATGGCATCATCTGGTTCTATTGCCAACATGATTAGCTAAGTTATAAAAAAGTATATTACAGAGTTAGGCTTTCACAATAACATTCCTGGAAACAGATTGTAATTTTGATGCGCATAGGAATCATGAGTGCATTCAGGTGCGTATGCCACGGCTAAGTTTATTCACAGTAGACAAACAGGCTCATTATGTTCAGAATAACCCAGGGTATGACGTCATGTCATCTTGTAACTATACATCAAATATAGTGATCATAAATGTTGACACTGTATTTGACATGAGTTTTATAATAAGAAAATTTGAAGTGCACATTTGGACTCATGGGTGTTTTGCTTGCTTGTATGACATCAAAGCACTATTTATTATAGTCCTCAACGTCTCATCTTTCAAAATACATTTAGTCCTCTGAAGCGTAGAGCCTGTGGTCTGAAGTCATGTATAGCATGTTACTGTACAGCCACTGCGTACCAATTTAGGCGTTTATCAGTGCCATTTTCAACCTGTATACTTTAAAGGGCTACATACAAATTGTGCAACAATATTGCATTTTTAAAAGCCTGTTATATTAAATGAAGTGCCCAGGATAGAGAAAGAGAGAGTGAAAACAGTGGAGTGAGACAGAACGAGAGAGAGAGAGAGCTGTGAAGAGAGAGAAAGAGTGAAAACAGTGGAGTAAGAGAGAGAGAGAGAGAGAGAGAGAGAGAGAGAACTGTCCACAATGTTAATAGGAACAAAGATTTGTGTTCCTAGGTTAGGGCCCTTAATATGGAATACATTAAATAGAGTGGTTAGAATATATAAAGGGTAACAGTTTCTATGAAGTACATCCAGTCGTCTGAAAAAGTTTGGGCACCCCTCTGAGGCTGCATAATAATTTACTCTGTCGTCACAGAAAATGATCACAGTGGCATGCCATTCATTTTCTAATAAAAGCTGAGTAATGGGCTATTGTCCAGACAAAGATTTTTAGTGTAGCAATATTAAGTTGTATGAAATTAAATCAGATGTGAAAAATAGGCTATGCCTCAGCCCAATAGGGAATGTCCTCTTGGTGTAACGGTCAAGCTGTTGCTTTCTCCCGCGGTAGACCTGGTTCATATCCCGTCGGTTACATTAAGCAGTCTATTCTCTGAAAATAGTCCAGACAGCATGTACCCAACAGTGAGGTCAGTGGGATTGGAGAGAGTCCACTCTCCCTCTCTCTGTCCCCTCCCGAGTATAATTTCTTACTCGGCAGGATCCGTCCACGTTTTCGGAGGGCTCCTGGCAAGCGGGGAGTCGCCGACCCGCGTTCAATGTGCCGGTCCGCTTAGCGAGTGCGTCCCGCACGCCCCCATGTCTTCTTTTTTTTCATTTTCATACTTTTGAAAAAATAATTTTTCATTTTTTTTTTCTGCTTCAAAGTAGATTAAGTCAGCTTCTCCAACATTCCGTTTTTTTCTCTGCTTCAAAGTAGATTAAGTGAAGCTTCACCTCCATTCAGAGCCTGCTGATCTTCACATATGTTGCTCTTTATATGCCCCCCAACCATAATCTGGAAATATATTCATTTCAGACTTCTGGACATAAAACTTACATATTGTGTAAACCACACACAGACATGTGAAATCCCTTAGCTAGATGAGCCTCAAACATCAGAGCAATGGCCTAGGCGACAACACCTTGGGTGGGCAATTGTCTTCCAAATGAATGTTCATATATAACACGCCATTCTCCAATTCAATATTTCTATATAACGTGCCATTCTCCTTGCATTATGCTGTTGGGTCAGGGAGGAGGGAGGTTGCAATGCTGGGAAAAACACCTCCACAGCAGATCAACACAGCATTGCAACATTTTTCGAATGAAAGTAACAGCGCCCTTGGGCACCCCTGTAGTTTATTTTTAGTCATTTAGCAGACACTCTTATCCAGAGTGACTTAATATATTTTTTGTGTAATTATTTTTTTCATACCTGCCCCCCAGTGGGAATCAAACCCTAAACCCTGGCATTGCAAATACCATGCTCTACAAACTGAGCCTCCTCATCCCTGCCACAATTCAGACTGCTGGACATAATTATAATTCCTATCTAAACCTAACGGCTTGTGAAACCCCCACACAGAGGTGTGAAATTCCTCAACTTGAGGAGCTTCAAACATCAGAACAATGGCCTGACAACACCTGAGACATTTTTTAGGAAGATGGCATCATCTGGTTCTATTGCCAACATGATTAGCTAAGTTATAAAAAAGTATATTACAGAGTTAGGCTTTCACAATAACATTCCTGGAAACAGATTGTAATTTTGATGCGCATAGGAATCATGAGTGCATTCAGGTGCGTATGCCACGGCTAAGTTTATTCACAGTAGACAAACAGGCTCATTCTGTTCAGAATAACCCAGGGTATGACGTCATGTCATCTTGTAACTATACATCAAATATAGTGATCATAAATGTTGACACTGTATTTGACATGAGTTTTATAATAAGAACATTTGAAGTGCACATTTGGACTCATGGGTGTTTTGCTTGCTTGTATGACATCAAAGCAGTATTTATTATAGTCCTCAACGTCTCATCTTTCAAAATACATTTAGTCCTCTGAAGCGTAGAGCCTGTGGTCTGAAGTCATGTATAGCATGTTACTGTACAGCCACTGCGTACCAATTTAGGCGTTTATCAGTGCCATTTTCAACCTGTATACTTTAAAGGGCTACATACAAATTGTGCAACAATATTGCATTTTTAAAAGCCTGTTATATTAAATGAAGTGCCCAGGATAGAGAAAGAGAGAGTGAAAACAGTGGAGTGAGACAGAACGAGAGAGAGAGAGAGCTGTGAAGAGAGAGAAAGAGTGAAAACAGTGGAGTAAGAGAGAGAGAGAGAGAGAGAGAGAGAGAGAGAGAGAACTGTCCACAATGTTAATAGGAACAAAGATTTGTGTTCCTAGGTTAGGGCCCTTAATATGGAATACATTAAATAGAGTGGTTAGAATATATAAAGGGTAACAGTTTCTATGAAGTACATCCAGTCGTCTGAAAAAGTTTGGGCACCCCTCTGAGGCTGCATAATAATTTACTCTGTCGTCACAGAAAATGATCACAGTGGCATGCCATTCATTTTCTAATAAAAGCTGAGTAATGGGCTATTGTCCAGACAAATATTTTTAGTGTAGCAATATTAAGTTGTATGAAATTAAATCAGATGGGAAAAATAGGCTATGCCTCAGCCCAATAGGGAATGTCCTCTTGGTGTAACGGTCAAGCTGTTGCTTTCTCCCGTGGTAGACCTGGTTCATATCCCGTCGGTTACATTAAGCAGTCTATTCTCTGAAAATAGTCCAGACAGCATGTACCCAACAGTGAGGTCAGTGGGATTGGAGAGAGTCCCCTCTCCCTCTCTCTGTCTCCTCCCGAGTATCATTTCTTACTCGGCAGGATCCGTCCACGTTTTCGGAGGGCTCTTGGCAAGCGGGGAGTCGCCGACCCGCGTTCAATGTGCCGGTCCGCTTAGCGAGTGCGTCCCGCACGCCCCCATGTCTTCTTTTTTTTCATTTTCATATTTTAGAAAAAATAATTTTTCATATTTTTTTTTCTGCTTCAAAGTAGATTAAGTCAGCTTCTCCAACATTCCGGTTTTTTCTCTGCTTCAAAGTAGATTAAGTGAAGCTTCACCTCCATTCAGAGCCTGCTGATCTTCACATATGTTGCTCTTTATATGCCCCCCAACCATAATCTGGAAATATATTAATTTCAGACTTCTGGACATAAAACTTACATATTGTGTAAACCACACACAGACATGTGAAATCCCTTAGCTAGATGAGCCTCAAACATCAGAGCAATGGCCTAGGCGACAACACCTTGGGTGGGCAATTGTCTTCCAAATGAATGTTCATATATAACACGCCATTCTCCAAATCAATATTTCTATATAACATGCCATTCTCCTTGCATTATGCTGTTGGGTCAGGGAGGAGGGAGGTTGCAATGCTGGGAAAAACACCTCCACAGCAGATCAACACAATATTGCAACATTTTTCGAATGAAAGTAACAGCGTCCTTGGGCACCCCTGTAGTTTATTTTTAGTCATTTAGCAGACACTCTTATCCAGAGTGACTTAATATATTTTTTGTGTAATTATTTTTTTCATACCTGCCCCCCAGTGGGAATCAAACCCTAAACCCTGGCATTGCAAATACCATGCTCTACAAACTGAGCCTCCTCATCCCTGCCACAATTCAGACTACTGGACATAATTATAATTCCTATCTAAACCTAACGGCTTGTGAAACCCCCACACAGAGGTGTGAAATTCCTCAACTTGAGGAGCTTCAAACATCAGAACAATGTCCTGACAACACCTGAGACATTTTTTAGGAAGATGGCATCATCTGGTTCTATTGCCAACATGATTAGCTAAGTTATAAAAAAAAGTATATTACAGAGTTAGGCTTTCACAATAACATTCCTGGAAACAGATTGTAATTTTGATGCGCATAGGAATCATGAGTGCATTCAGGTGCGTATGCCACGGCTAAGTTTATTCACAGTAGACAAACAGGCTCATTCAGTTCAGAATAACCCAGGGTATGACGTCATGTCATCTTGTAACTATACATCAAATATAGTGATCATAAATGTTGACACTGTATTTGACATGAGTTTTATAATAAGAAAATTTGAAGTGCACATTTGGACTCATGGGTCTTTTGCTTGCTTGTATGACATCAAAGCAGTATTTATTATAGTCCTCAACGTCTCATCTTTCAAAATACATTTAGTCCTCTGAAGCGTAGAGCCTGTGGTCTGAAGTCATGTATAGCATGTTACTGTACAGCCACTGCGTACAAATTTAATTTAGGCGTTTATCAGTGCCATTTTCAACCTGTATACTTTAAAGGGCTACATACAAATTGTGCAACAATATTGCATTTTTAAAAGCCTGTTATGTTAAATGAAGTGCCCAGGATAGAGAAAGAGAGAGTGAAAACAGTGGAGTGAGACAGAACGAGAGAGAAAGTGAATTGTGAGAAGAGAGAGAGTGAAAACAGTGGAGTGAGTCAGAGCGAAAGAGAGAGAGAGAGCTGTGAAGAGAGAGAAAGAGTGAAAACAGTGGAGTAAGAGAGAGAGAGAGAGAGAGAGAGAGAGAGAGAAAGAAAGAGAGAGAAAGAGAGAGAGAACTGTCCACAATGTTAATAGGAACAAAGATTTGTGTTCCTAGGTTAGGGCCCTTAATATGGAATACATTAAATAGAGTGGTTAGAATATATAAAGGGTAACAGTTTCTATGAAGTACATCCAGTCGTCTGAAAAAGTTTGGGCACCCCTCTGAGGCTGCATAATAATTTACTCTGTCATCACAGAAAATGATCACAGTGGCATGCCATTCATTTTCTAATAAAAGCTGAGTAATGGGCTATTGTCCAGACAAAGATTTTTAGTGTAGCAATATTAAGTTGTATGAAATTAAATCAGATGTGAAAAATAGGCTATGCCTCAGCCCAATAGGGAATGTCCTCTTGGTGTAACGGTCAAGCTGTTGCTTTCTCCCGCGGTAGACCTGGTTCATATCCCGTCGGTTACATTAAGCAGTCTATTCTCTGAAAATAGTCCAGACAGCATGTACCCAACAGTGAGGTCAGTGGGATTGGAGAGAGTCCCCTCTCCCTCTCTCTGTCTCCTCCCGAGTATCATTTCTTACTCGGCAGGATCCGTCCACGTTTTCGGAGGGCTCCTGGCAAGCGGGGAGTCGCCGACCCGCGTTCAATGTGCCGGTCCGCTTAGCGAGTGCGTCCCGCACGCCCCCATGTCTTCTTTTTTTTCATTTTCATATTTTTGAAAAAATAATTTTTCATTTTTTTTTTCTGCTTCAAAGTAGATTAAGTCAGCTTCTCCAACATTCCGTTTTTTTCTCTGCTTCAAAGTAGATTAAGTGAAGCTTCACCTCCATTCAGAGCCTGCTGATCTTCACATATGTTGCTCTTTATATGCCCCCCAACCATAATCTGGAAATATATTAATTTCAGACTTCTGGACATAAAACTTACATATTGTGTAAACCACACACAGACATGTGAAATCCCTTAGCTAGATGAGCCTCAAACATCAGAGCAATGGCCTAGGCGACAACACCTTGGGTGGGCAATTGTCTTCCAAATGAATGTTCATATATAACACGCCATTCTCCAAATCAATATTTCTATATAACATGCCATTCTCCTTGCATTATGCTGTTGGGTCAGGGAGGGGGGAGGTTGCAATGCTGGGAAAAACACCTCCACAGGAGATCAACACAGCATTGCAACATTTTTCGAATGAAAGTAACAGCGCCCTTGGGCACCCCTGTAGTTTATTTTTAGTCATTTAGCAGACACTCTTATCCAGAGTGACCTAATATATTTTTTGTGTAATTATTTTTTTCATACCTGCCCCCCAGTGGGAATCAAACCCTAAACCCTGGCATTGCAAATACCATGCTCTACAAACTGAGCCTCATCCCTGCCACAATTCAGACTACTTGATATAATTATAATTCCTATCTAAACCTAACGGCTTGTGAAACCCCCACACAGAGGTGTGAAATTCCTCAACTTGAGGAGCTTCAAACATCAGAACAATGGCCTGACAACACCTGAGACATTTTTTAGGAAGATGGCATCATCTGGTTCTATTGCCAACATGATTAGCTAAGTTATAAAAAAAAGTATATTACAGAGTTAGGCTTTCACAATAACATTCCTGGAAACAGATTGTAATTTTGATGCGCATAGGAATCATGAGTGCATTCAGGTGCGTATGCCACGGCTAAGTTTATTCACAGTAGACAAACAGGCTCATTCTGTTCAGAATAACCCAGGGTATGACGTCATGTCATCTTGTAACTATACATCAAATATAGTGATCATAAATGTTGACACTGTATTTGACATGAGTTTTATAATAAGAACATTTGAAGTGCACATTTGGACTCATGGGTGTTTTGCTTGCTTGTATGACATCAAAGCAGTATTTATTATAGTCCTCAACGTCTCATCTTTCAAAATACATTTAGTCCTCTGAAGCGTAGAGTCTGTGGTCTGAAGTCATGTATAGCATGTTACTGTACAGCCACTGCGTACCAATTTAGGCGTTTATCAGTGCCATTTTCAACCTGTATACTTTAAAGGGCTACATACAAATTGTGCAACAATATTGCATTTTTAAAAGCCTGTTATATTAAATGAAGTGCCCAGGATAGAGAAAGAGAGAGTGAAAACAGTGGAGTGAGACAGAACGAGAGAGAAAGTGAATTGTGAGAAGAGAGAGAGTGAAAACAGTGGAGTGAGTCAGAGCGAAAGAGAGAGAGAGCTGTGAAGAGAGAGAAAGAGTGAAAACAGTGGAGTAAGAGAGAGAGAGAGAGAGAGAGAGAGAGAGAAAGAGAGAGAGAGAGAGAGAGAGAGAGAGAGAGAAAGAGAGAGAGAACTGTCCACAATGTTAATAGGAACAAAGATTTGTGTTCCTAGGTTAGGGCCCTTAATATGGAATACATTAAATAGAGTGGTTAGAATATATAAAGGGTAACAGTTTCTATGAAGTACATCCAGTCGTCTGAAAAAGTTTGGGCACCCCTCTGAGGCTGCATAATAATTTACTCTGTCGTCACAGAAAATGATCACAGTGGCATGCCATTCATTTTCTAATAAAAGCTGAGTAATGGGCTATTGTCCAGACAAAGATTTTTAGTGTAGCAATATTAAGTTGTATGAAATTAAATCAGATGTGAAAAATAGGCTATGCCTCAGCCCAATAGGGAATGTCCTCTTGGTGTAACGGTCAAGCTGTTGCTTTCTCCCGCGGTAGACCTGGTTCATATCCCGTCGGTTACATTAAGCAGTCTATTCTCTGAAAATAGTCCAGACAGCATGTACCCAACAGTGAGGTCAGTGGGATTGGAGAGAGTCCACTCTCCCTCTCTCTGTCCCCTCCCGAGTATAATTTCTTACTCGGCAGGATCCGTCCACGTTTTCGGAGGGCTCCTGGCAAGCGGGGAGTCGCCGACCCGCGTTCAATGTGCCGGTCCGCTTAGCGAGTGCGTCCCGCACGCCCCCATGTCTTCTTTTTTTTCATTTTCATATTTTTGAAAAAATAGTTTTTCATTTTTTTTTTCTGCTTCAAAGTAGATTAAGTCAGCTTCTCCAACATTCCGGTTTTTTCTCTGCTTCAAAGTAGATTAAGTGAAGCTTCACCTCCATTCAGAGCCTGCTGATCTTCACATATGTTGCTCTTCATATGCCCCCCAACCGTAATCTGGAAATATATTAATTTCAGACTTCTGGACATAAAACTTACATATTGTGTAAACCACACACAGACATGTGAAATCCCTTAGCTAGATGAGCCTCAAACATCAGAGCAATGGCCTAGGCGACAACACCTTGGGTGGGCAATTGTCTTCCAAATGAATGTTCATATATAACACGCCATTCTCCAAATCAATATTTCTATATAACATGCCATTCTCCTTGCATTATGCTGTTGGGTCAGGGAGGAGGGAGGTTGCAATGCTGGGAAAAACACCTCCACAGCAGATAAACACAGCATTGCAACATTTTTCGAATGAAAGTAACAGCGCCCTTGGGCACCCCTGTAGTTTATTTTTAGTCATTTAGCAGACACTCTTATCCAGAGTGACTTAATATATTTTTTGTGTAATTATTTTTTTCATACCTGCCCCCCAGTGGGAATCAAACCCTAAACCCTGGCATTGCAAATACCATGCTCTACAAACTGAGCCTCATCCCTGCCACAATTCAGACTGCTGGACATAATTATAATTCCTATCTAAACCTAACGGCTTGTGAAACCCCCACACAGAGGTGTGAAATTCCTCAACTTGAGGAGCTTCAAACATCAGAACAATGGCCTGACAACACCTGAGACATTTTTTAGGAAGATGGCATCATCTGGTTCTATTGCCAACATGATTAGCTAAGTTATAAAAAAGTATATTACAGAGTTAGGCTTTCACAATAACATTCCTGGAAACAGATTGTAATTTTGATGCGCATAGGAATCATGAGTGCATTCAGGTGCGTATGCCACGGCTAAGTTTATTCACAGTAGACAAACAGGCTCATTCTGTTCAGAATAACCCAGGGTATGACGTCATGTCATCTTGTAACTATACATCAAATATAGTGATCATAAATGTTGACACTGTATTTGACATGAGTTTTATAATAAGAAAATTTGAAGTGCACATTTGGACTCATGGGTGTTTTGCTTGCTTGTATGACATCAAAGCAGTATTTATTATAGTCCTCAACGTCTCATCTTTCAAAATACATTTAGTCCTCTGAAGCGTAGAGCCTGTGGTCTGAAGTCATGTATAGCATGTTACTGTACAGCCACTGCGTACCAATTTAATTTAGGCGTTTATCAGTGCCATTTTCAACCTGTATACTTTAAAGGGCTACATACAAATTGTGCAACAATATTGCATTTTTAAAAGCCTGTTATATTAAATGAAGTGCCCTTTAATATAGACCACATGTAAAATTCAATAAATCAGATTTTTTTATATAAATAAAGACTTGCAAAAGTGCTAAAATTCTGCATTTTGGCATGTCCCTCTGTGCACCCTCTGTGACTTCTAGGACTATTTTAACCCACTTAACCCCAGAATTCCCCCAAGTTTTGAGGATCATTGTAAAGCCCTAGTTATTCTGTTGCTTTGACAAAGTCATTTCGGGAGATTGTGATTTATTTAATGTGATTAGTGATTCATTTTAAAGGGGCAATCAGCAGATGCAACATCCATTGATTCTTGAAGAATATAACCTATAAATGAAGAGTGAAAACAGTGGAGTGAGGCAGAGCGTGAAAGAAAGAGTGAAAACAGTGGAGTGAGACAGAGTGAGAGAGAGAGAGAATTGTGAGGAGAGAGAGTGAAAACAATGGAGTGCGACAGAGTGAGAGAGAGAGAGAATTGTGAGGAGAGAGAGAGAGTGAAAACAGTGGAGTGAGACAGCGAGAGAGAGAGTTGTGAGGAGAGAGAGAGTGAAACAGTGGAGTGAGAGAGAGAGAGAGAGTTGTGAGGAGAGAGAAATAGTGAAAACAGTCGAGTGAGGCAGAGAGAGAGTTGTGAGGATAGAGAAAGAGAGAGTGAAAACAGTGGAGTGAGACAGAACGAGAGAGAAAGTGAATTGTGAGAAGAGAGAGAGTGAAAACAGTGGAGTGAGTCAGAGCGAAAGAGAGAGAGAGCTGTGAAGAGAGAGAAAGAGTGAAAACAGTGGAGTAAGAGAGAGAGAGAGAGAGAGAGAGAGAGAGAGAGAAAGAGAGAGAGAACTGTCCACAATGTTAATAGGAACAAAGATTTGTGTTCCTAGGTTAGGGCCCTTAATATGGAATACATTAAATAGAGTGGTTAGAATATATAAAGGGTAACAGTTTCTATGAAGTACATCCAGTCGTCTGAAAAAGTTTGGGCACCCCTCTGAGGCTGCATAATAATTTACTCTGTCGTCACAGAAAATGATCACAGTGGCATGCCATTCATTTTCTAATAAAAGCTGAGTAATGGGCTATTGTCCAGACAAAGATTTTTTGTGTAGCAATATTAAGTTGTATGAAATTAAATCAGATGTGAAAAATAGGCTATGCCTCAGCCCAATAGGGAATGTCCTCTTGGTGTAACGGTCAAGCTGTTGCTTTCTCCCGCGGTAGACCTGGTTCGTATCCCGTCGGTTACATTAAGCAGTCTATTCTCTGAAAATAGTCCAGACAGCATGTACCCAACAGTGAGGTCAGTGGGATTGGAGAGAGTCCCCTCTCCCTCTCTCTGTCTCCTCCCGAGTATCATTTCTTACTCGGCAGGATCCGTCCACGTTTTCGGAGGGCTCCTGGCAAGCGGGGAGTCGCCGACCCGCGTTCAATGTGCCGGTCCGCTTAGCGAGTGCGTCCCGCACGCCCCCATGTCTTCTTTTTTTTCATTTTCATACTTTTGAAAAAATAATTTTTCATTTTTTTTTTCTGCTTCAAAGTAGATTAAGTCAGCTTCTCCAACATTCCGTTTTTTTCTCTGCTTCAAAGTAGATTAAGTGAAGCTTCACCTCCATTCAGAGCCTGCTGATCTTCACATATGTTGCTCTTTATATGCCCCCCAACCATAATCTGGAAATATATTCATTTCAGACTTCTGGACATAAAACTTACATATTGTGTAAACCACACACAGACATGTGAAATCCCTTAGCTAGATGAGCCTCAAACATCAGAGCAATGGCCTAGGCGACAACACCTTGGGTGGGCAATTGTCTTCCAAATGAATGTTCATATATAACACGCCATTCTCCAAATCAATATTTCTATATAACGTGCCATTCTCCTTGCATTATGCTGTTGGGTCAGGGAGGAGGGAGGTTGCAATGCTGGGAAAAACACCTCCACAGCAGATCAACACAGCATTGCAACATTTTTCGAATGAAAGTAACAGCGCCCTTGGGCACCCCTGTAGTTTATTTTTAGTCATTTAGCAGACACTCTTATCCAGAGTGACTTAATATATTTTTTGTGTAATTATTTTTTTCATACCTGCCCCCCAGTGGGAATCAAACCCTAAACCCTGGCATTGCAAATACCATGCTCTACAAACTGAGCCTCCTCATCCCTGCCACAATTCAGACTGCTGGACATAATTATAATTCCTATCTAAACCTAACGGCTTGTGAAACCCCCACACAGAGGTGTGAAATTCCTCAACTTGAGGAGCTTCAAACATCAGAACAATGGCCTGACAACACCTGAGACATTTTTTAGGAAGATGGCATCATCTGGTTCTATTGCCAACATGATTAGCTAAGTTATAAAAAAGTATATTACAGAGTTAGGCTTTCACAATAACATTCCTGGAAACAGATTGTAATTTTGATGCGCATAGGAATCATGAGTGCATTCAGGTGCGTATGCCACGGCTAAGTTTATTCACAGTAGACAAACAGGCTCATTCTGTTCAGAATAACCCAGGGTATGACGTCATGTCATCTTGTAACTATACATCAAATATAGTGATCATAAATGTTGACACTGTATTTGACATGAGTTTTATAATAAGAACATTTGAAGTGCACATTTGGACTCATGGGTGTTTTGCTTGCTTGTATGACATCAAAGCAGTATTTATTATAGTCCTCAACGTCTCATCTTTCAAAATACATTTAGTCCTCTGAAGCGTAGAGCCTGTGGTCTGAAGTCATGTATAGCATGTTACTGTACAGCCACTGCGTACCAATTTAGGCGTTTATCAGTGCCATTTTCAACCTGTATACTTTAAAGGGCTACATACAAATTGTGCAACAATATTGCATTTTTAAAAGCCTGTTATATTAAATGAAGTGCCCAGGATAGAGAAAGAGAGAGTGAAAACAGTGGAGTGAGACAGAACGAGAGAGAAAGTGAATTGTGAGAAGAGAGAGAGTGAAAACAGTGGAGTGAGTCAGAGCGAAAGAGAGAGAGAGCTGTGAAGAGAGAGAAATAGTGAAAACAGTGGAGTAAGAGAGAGAGAGAGAGAGAGAGAGAGAGAGAAAGAGAGAGAGAACTGTCCACAATGTTAATAGGAACAAAGATTTGTGTTCCTAGGTTAGGGCCCTTAATATGGAATACATTAAATAGAGTGGTTAGAATATATAAAGGGTAACAGTTTCTATGAAGTACATCCAGTCGTCTGAAAAAGTTTGGGCACCCCTCTGAGGCTGCATAATAATTTACTCTGTCGTCACAGAAAATGATCACAGTGGCATGCCATTCATTTTCTAATAAAAGCTGAGTAATGGGCTATTGTCCAGACAAAGATTTTTTGTGTAGCAATATTAAGTTGTATGAAATTAAATCAGATGTGAAAAATAGGCTATGCCTCAGCCCAATAGGGAATGTCCTCTTGGTGTAACGGTCAAGCTGTTGCTTTCTCCCGCGGTAGACCTGGTTCGTATCCCGTCGGTTACATTAAGCAGTCTATTCTCTGAAAATAGTCCAGACAGCATGTACCCAACAGTGAGGTCAGTGGGATTGGAGAGAGTCCCCTCTCCCTCTCTCTGTCTCCTCCCGAGTATCATTTCTTACTCGGCAGGATCCGTCCACGTTTTTGGAGGGCTCCTGGCAAGCGGGGAGTCGCCGACCCGCGTTCAATGTGCCGGTCCGCTTAGCGAGTGCGTCCCGCACGCCCCCATGTCTTCTTTTTTTTCATTTTCATATTTTTGAAAAAATAATTTTTCATTTTTTTTTTCTGCTTCAAAGTAGATTAAGTCAGCTTCTCCAACATTCCGTTTTTTTCTCTGCTTCAAAGTAGATTAAGTGAAGCTTCACCTCCATTCAGAGCCTGCTGATCTTCACATATGTTGCTCTTTATATGCCCCCCAACCATAATCTGGAAATATATTAATTTCAGACTTCTGGACATAAAACTTACATATTGTGTAAACCACACACAGACATGTGAAATCCCTTAGCTAGATGAGCCTCAAACATCAGAGCAATGGCCTAGGCGACAACACCTTGGGTGGGCAATTGTCTTCCAAATGAATGTTCATATATAACACGCCATTCTCCAAATCAATATTTCTATATAACATGCCATTCTCCTTGCATTATGCTGTTGGGTCATGGAGGAGGGAGGTTGCAATGCTGGGAAAAACACCTCCACAGGAGATCAACACAGCATTGCAACATTTTTCGAATGAAAGTAACAGCGCCCTTGGGCACCCCTGTAGTTTATTTTTAGTCATTTAGCAGACACTCTTATCCAGAGTGACTTAATATATTTTTTGTGTAATTATTTTTTTCATACCTGCCCCCCAGTGGGAATCAAACCCTAAACCCTGGCATTGCAAATACCATGCTCTACAAACTGAGCCTCATCCCTGCCACAATTCAGACTACTTGACATAATTATAATTCCTATCTAAACCTAACGGCTTGTGAAACCCCCACACAGAGGTGTGAAATTCCTCAACTTGAGGAGCTTCAAACATCAGAACAATGGCCTGACAACACCTGAGACATTTTTTAGGAAGATGGCATCATCTGGTTCTATTGCCAACATGATTAGCTAAGTTATAAAAAAAAGTATATTACAGAGTTAGGCTTTCACAATAACATTCCTGGAAACAGATTGTAATTTTGATGCGCATAGGAATCATGAGTGCATTCAGGTGCGTATGCCACGGCTAAGTTTATTCACAGTAGACAAACAGGCTCATTCTGTTCAGAATAACCCAGGGTATGACGTCATGTCATCTTGTAACTATACATCAAATATAGTGATCATAAATGTTGACACTGTATTTGACATGAGTTTTATAATAAGAACATTTGAAGTGCACATTTGGACTCATGGGTGTTTTGCTTGCTTGTATGACATCAAAGCAGTATTTATTATAGTCCTCAACGTCTCATCTTTCAAAATACATTTAGTCCTCTGAAGCGTAGAGCCTGTGGTCTGAAGTCATGTATAGCATGTTACTGTACAGCCACTGCGTACCAATTTAGGCGTTTATCAGTGCCATTTTCAACCTGTATACTTTAAAGGGCTACATACAAATTGTGCAACAATATTGCATTTTTAAAAGCCTGTTATATTAAATGAAGTGCCCAGGATAGAGAAAGAGAGAGTGAAAACAGTGGAGTGAGACAGAACGAGAGAGAAAGTGAATTGTGAGAAGAGAGAGAGTGAAAACAGTGGAGTGAGTCAGAGCGAAAGAGAGAGAGAGCTGTGAAGAGAGAGAAAGAGTGAAAACAGTGGAGTAAGAGAGAGAGAGAGAGAGAGAGAGAGAGAGAAAGAGAGAGAGAACTGTCCACAATGTTAATAGGAACAAAGATTTGTGTTCCTAGGTTAGGGCCCTTAATATGGAATACATTAAATAGAGTGGTTAGAATATATAAAGGGTAACAGTTTCTATGAAGTACATCCAGTCGTCTGAAAAAGTTTGGGCACCCCTCTGAGGCTGCATAATAATTTACTCTGTCGTCACAGAAAATGATCACAGTGGCATGCCATTCATTTTCTAATAAAAGCTGAGTAATGGGCTATTGTCCAGACAAAGATTTTTTGTGTAGCAATATTAAGTTGTATGAAATTAAATCAGATGTGAAAAATAGGCTATGCCTCAGCCCAATAGGGAATGTCCTCTTGGTGTAACGGTCAAGCTGTTGCTTTCTCCCGCGGTAGACCTGGTTCGTATCCCGTCGGTTACATTAAGCAGTCTATTCTCTGAAAATAGTCCAGACAGCATGTACCCAACAGTGAGGTCAGTGGGATTGGAGAGAGTCCCCTCTCCCTCTCTCTGTCTCCTCCCGAGTATCATTTCTTACTCGGCAGGATCCGTCCACGTTTTCGGAGGGCTCCTGGCAAGCGGGGAGTCGCCGACCCGCGTTCAATGTGCCGGTCCGCTTAGCGAGTGCGTCCCGCACGCCCCCATGTCTTCTTTTTTTTCATTTTCATATTTTTGAAAAAATAATTTTTCATTTTTTTTTTCTGCTTCAAAGTAGATTAAGTCAGCTTTTCCAACATTCCGTTTTTTTCTCTGCTTCAAAGTAGATTAAGTGAAGCTTCACCTCCATTCAGAGCCTGCTGATCTTCACATATGTTGCTCTTTATATGCCCCCCAACCATAATCTGGAAATATATTAATTTCAGACTTCTGGACATAAAACTTACATATTGTGTAAACCACACACAGACATGTGAAATCCCTTAGCTAGATGAGCCTCAAACATCAGAGCAATGGCCTAGGCGACAACACCTTGGGTGGGCAATTGTCTTCCAAATGAATGTTCATATATAACACGCCATTCTCCAAATCAATATTTCTATATAACATGCCATTCTCCTTGCATTATGCTGTTGGGTCATGGAGGAGGGAGGTTGCAATGCTGGGAAAAACACCTCCACAGGAGATCAACACAGCATTGCAACATTTTTCGAATGAAAGTAACAGCGCCCTTGGGCACCCCTGTAGTTTATTTTTAGTCATTTAGCAGACACTCTTATCCAGAGTGACTTAATATATTTTTTGTGTAATTATTTTTTTCATACCTGCCCCCCAGTGGGAATCAAACCCTAAACCCTGGCATTGCAAATACCATGCTCTACAAACTGAGCCTCCTCATCCCTGCCACAATTCAGACTGCTGGACATAATTATAATTCCTATCTAAACCTAACGGCTTGTGAAACCCCCACACAGAGGTGTGAAATTCCTCAACTTGAGGAGCTTCAAACATCAGAACAATGGCCTGACAACACCTGAGACATTTTTTAGGAAGATGGCATCATCTGGTTCTATTGCCAACATGATTAGCTAAGTTATAAAAAAAAGTATATTACAGAGTTAGGCTTTCACAATAACATTCCTGGAAACAGATTGTAATTTTGATGCGCATAGGAATCATGAGTGCATTCAGGTGCGTATGCCACGGCTAAGTTTATTCACAGTAGACAAACAGGCTCATTCTGTTCAGAATAACCCAGGGTATGACGTCATGTCATCTTGTAACTATACATCAAATATAGTGATCATAAATGTTGACACTGTATTTGACATGAGTTTTATAATAAGAACATTTGAAGTGCACATTTGGACTCATGGGTGTTTTGCTTGCTTGTATGACATCAAAGCAGTATTTATTATAGTCCTCAACGTCTCATCTTTCAAAATACATTTAGTCCTCTGAAGCGTAGAGCCTGTGGTCTGAAGTCATGTATAGCATGTTACTGTACAGCCACTGCGTACCAATTTAGGCGTTTATCAGTGCCATTTTCAACCTGTATACTTTAAAGGGCTACATACAAATTGTGCAACAATATTGCATTTTTAAAAGCCTGTTATATTAAATGAAGTGCCCAGGATAGAGAAAGAGAGAGTGAAAACAGTGGAGTGAGACAGAACGAGAGAGAAAGTGAATTGTGAGAAGAGAGAGAGTGAAAACAGTGGAGTGAGTCAGAGCGAAAGAGAGAGAGAGCTGTGAAGAGAGAGAAAGAGTGAAAACAGTGGAGTAAGAGAGAGAGAGAGAGAGAGAGAGAGATGGGTTGAAATAGTAGTGTCATATAAAGGGATCATCAGGAAAGGAAAGGTCCCAGAGTCTACATTTCTAGGTAACAGTCAGTCCTGGACTTTGGAGTGCTATCCCCCCATTGTAGGTTTTGGCACAATTCTAATAAAACAGAAATATCTGTCCCCTGGTCCTCCAGTGTAGGAGTGTACCTGGACCACAGGGCAGGAACTCTGTCCTTCTACAGCGTCTCTGACACAATGACCCTCCTCCACAGAGTCCAGACCACATTCACTCAGCCCCTTTATCCTAGGTTTGGGATTGGTACAAAATCATATCTCAATAATTACCAGTAGGTACAGATGATTTCAACCATTTCAGACATATTGATGGAGAGCTTCTGGGTTATTAACAGTCTTCCAGTAGGCCTATGATCTGGTTCAAATCCCCTTTTTTAACGTTATTGTAAAAATAAAAATAAAAGCCTGGTCCCAGATCTGTTAGTGGTCTTGCTTAACAGATGGCATGATGGCACATACAGACTGACACTCAGGCTTCAGACTTTTACTGTCTACCTGATCACCTCTTGGCTGTTGCAATCCTCTGGAAATGGGTCTCTTTTTCTCTTGATGTAAACTGTAGTACTGGCAAACCAGTCAAATCAGAAACTGGGATCATTGTTGATCCATTTATGATCAGATGAGAATATTTAAATCACCCATGTACATGTATGAATACAAACAATTCTGTTTTCTGAATCAATGTGATCTTTCAAAATAAAACTCATCATCATGACATTGGAATTGCTCTGTTATTGAATTGATTGACCCAATGAATCAGCTATTTCCAGTCATCTATGTACCAGTACATCCATTTAGACAAATAGACGACACATAATACACCCACACATTATATTGGAGCAGGAAGGAACACAAAGGTTGAAGTCTATAACCATCTAAACTGTCTAAAACTGACTGTCAATGAAAAGAAAACACAGTCCATACATAAATAAACCAAGTGGAAGTCCAGCGCTACAGGGGACAAAGGTAGTGTAGAGGTCACAACACTGTTTCTATGGAGACTGTTGTGGAGGAGCGTTCCATGGTGTCGTGGAATCACAGGCAGGTCTTGTACTGCAGGAGTTTCTCTGCCAGAAGGCTGCTTCCTACTGCTCTACTCTGCACCACACTCAGGTCTAGGTTCCTGGGACACAGGGGAGGAGAGACTGCTAGGGTGGATCTGGCTCAATACTGTCACCTGCCTCAATACTGTCAGCTGTATCAAAACTGTCACCTGTCTCACTACTGTCACCTGTCTCAATACTGTCACCTGTCTCAATACTGTCACCTGTCTCAATTCTGTCACCTGTCTCAAATACTGTCACCTGTCTCAATATTGTCACCTGCCTCAATACTGTCACCTGCCTCAATACTGTCACCTGTCTCAATACTGTCACCTGTCTCAATTCTGTCACCTGTCTCAAATACTGTCACCTGTCTCAATATTGTCACCTGCCTCAATACTGTCACCTGTCTCAATACTGTCACCTGCCTCAATACTGTCACCTGTCTCAATACTGTCATCTGTCTCAATACTGTCACCTGTCTCAATACTGTCACCTGTCTCAATACTGTCACCTGTCTCAATACTGTCACCTGTCTCAATACTGTCAGCTGTCTCAATACTGTCAGCTGTCTCAGTACTGTCACCTGTCTCAGTACTGTCACCTGTCTCAGTACTGTCACCTGTCTCAATACTGTCACCTGTCTCAAAACTGTCACCTGTCTCAGTACTGTCACCTGTCTCAGTACTGTCACCTGTCTCAGTACTGTCACCTGTCTCAATACTGTCACCTGTCTCAAAACTGTCACCTGTCTCAGTACTGTCACCTGTCTCAGTACTGTCACCTGTCTCAGTACTGTCACCTGTCTCAATACTGTCACCTGTCTCAAAACTGTCACCTGTCTCAGTACTGTCAACTGTCTCAGTACTGTCACCTGTCTCAATACTGTCACCTGTCTCAGTACTGTCACCTGTCTCAATACTGTCACCTGTCTCAATACTGTCACCTGTCTCATTACTGTCTCAATACTGTCACCTATCTCAATACTGTCACCTGTCTCAATACTGTCACCTGTCTCAATACTGTCAGCTGTCTCAATACTGTCACCTGTCTCAATACTGTCACCTGTCTCAATACTGTCACCTGTCTCAATACTGTCACCTGTCTCAATACTGTCACCTGTCTCATCTGCACAGACTATATTCATACTTTGTTCAGGTCACCTCAAGGGGTCAAGGAAATTCTCAAATTTGTATCACTGAAAATCCTCATGTCCTTTGCCTCATCTACAGTGACTATATTGATACATGAGAGGTTGTCATCCTGGACCTGGAAGATATCCACCAGAACACCCGAGTGTTTATGGTCATCAACATGGCTAAGAAGAAGAAGAAATGCTCCAGATTCCCTTCATGCAGTGTGTTTGGGTAGAAGTTACCTGTAGTTGGACAGGAGAACAGTACTATCAGTGGCCATAGGACTGAATCACCATAATGCAGACAGAACCCCATTAACCATTCCAACATGCATGTATGTTCCTCTTCAGTTTCTATGGTTACGATGATGCATCTGTTAGTGAAGCCTTTACCTCCAGAGAGTAGGTAGACCAGCTGGATGATGAGGGCTCCCAGGAAACAGCCCCCTCCGTAGGACAGGGGGAGGAAGTGCAGGGAGATGCCTCTGATATGACTGGGTGTCAGGTGGAAGGAGATCACAGAGCCTGGAACAGAGAAGAGAGGAAGACTGGGAAGAGAAAGAAGCATTCATTTGGTTCAAACGTCTCTTGTCTGTCTCTAATACACCAGTAGGGGGCATCCTAACCCTAGCTTCCAGAGTTCAGAATACTATCCTCCATGTTGGCAGTTGGTTCCAACACTCCACATTCTAACTTCATCCTAACTACATATGGTGTCCATTGACATTCGAAATCTCAAACCCAGTTTGTCTCTGTGTACGAACAATGTAGTAGCAATAGGTGTGTCAGAAATACGTGCTCAGCCAGCCCCAGTAGGATGTACTGGGGGAGCCAGCTGGAAGCAGGCCATGGCGGACACCTGGAGCACCTTCCCTGACAGGGCCTGCTCCGTCAGAGGATAGCCCTTCCTGTGGACCTCAGACAGGCCCGCTACCAGGACAGACTGGGCCGCACACGCATGACCCAGCACTGAGAGAGGAGAGGAGGGAGGGGACAGGGAGAGAAACAGAGAGAGAGAGGGAGAGAGAGAGAGAGAGAGACATTAACACTGACTGGCTCATTGATGTGGATGGTATTTGTGTGTGTGTGTGTGTGTGTCTGTGTGTGTGTGTCGTGTATGTGTCTGTGTGTGTCTGTGCGTGTGTGTGTCTCTGTCTGTGTGTGTGTGTGTTTGTCTGTTTGTCTGTCTGTCTGTCCGTGTGTGTGTCTGTGTGTGTCTGTGTGTGTGTGTCTGTGTGTGCTTACTGATGACTCTGTCGGGGGAGAAGGGTGTTGTGATCTCCACATGAATCTAGGTAGCCATAACCAAATCAGCTAGTCACTGAGAGACGATATATCAACACAGAGATGGGCAAAATATACTGTACATCAAAAATGGATACTCTAAAGACTAATGTATCAAACTTAAATACAAAATACTTTTGTAGTTGTATGTAGATAAAATACAAATACATACAGGTAAATACATTTGCTAGTATACACCTTCACTACAACAACATTCTCAGTGACGGAAGAAAACAGCTTTTAACTTTCTATGACTGTGATATGAGATTGTTCATCTACCTTAGTTGAATGTACTGATGGTAAGTCTCTCTGGATATGAGTCTCTGCTAAATGACTAAAATGACAATGTAAAAATGAACAATTGCAAAGCACACTGGGTATTATTATTGGCCTTCTTTTGGGTGCAGAGCTCATTATTTTAATACCCAGCATATTTTTCAAGTGTTCTTTTTTACATGTATATTTAGTTCATTTAGCAGACGCTCTTATCACACCATAGTGCTATCAGACTTCTGATACCAATGCAGGGTGAAAGCGGGGCCACACGATGTGAACCGCTATAAAAAATGGTATAGAAAAGTATTTTGTATTTTCAAA